>NC_088891.1:305000-384978 GCF_037157495.1 Lathamus discolor | reverse complement strand
TGGGCTGTGCTGGGCTAAAGTGGTCTGGAGAGGTCTGAAGTGGACCAAAATGTGCTGGACTGGGCTAAACTGTTCTTGGGTGGGCTTAATTGCACTGGACTGAGCTAAAGTGGGCTGGACTGGTCTGAATTGGGTCAAAGTAGTGCCAAGCCATGCTGTGTAGCAAACGAGCCGTTTTGCCTGTAGCAAGCGAGGGTGGGCTGAGCTCTGCTGGGGCTGGACAAGGCTAAACTGTGCTGAAGTGGGCTAAAGTGGGCTGGACTGGTCTGAAGTGGGCCAAAGTGGTCTAAACTCTCCTGAAGTGGGCCAAACTGGGCTGAACGGTGCTGGAGTGGCTGAAGGGGGCTTCACTGGGTTAGACAGATCTGAGCTTGTCTGAAAGTGACTGGACTGGGCCGAATTGAGTAAATTTTGCTGGGCTGGGCTGAACTGGGCTGAACTGAGGTAAACTGGCTTGAAGTGGCTGATCATATCTTGGCTGGGCTGTGCTAAACCAGGCTGAACTGTGCTAAAGTGGGCCTAATTGGGCTCAGCTTGTCTGCGCTGAGCTGCAGTGGGCTGGGCTGTAAAGTGGGCTGAACTGGGTTAAATTGGGCAGGGATAAGATGGATTGGGCTAAACTGGGCTGGACTGAGCTGGCCTTAAGTACGCTACGTTGGTCTGGGAAGGGCTGAAGTGGGCTAAACTGTAGTGGGCTGGGCTGCGTTGGGCTAAAGTGGGCTGGACTGGTCTGAATTGGGCTTAACTGTGACAAAGTGTTCTGGATAGATGTGAATTGGGATAAACTAGGCTGAAGTGGTCTAAAGTGTGCTGGGCTGGTCTGAAGTGGGCTGAAGTGTGCTCAAAAGGGCTATGGTGTGCTGGATGGTCTGAATTGGGCTAAACGCTGCAGAACTGTGCTAAATTGGTTGGGACAGGTCTGAACTGGGCTGGGCTTAGCTAAGTTGGTTTGGCCAGGGCAAAACTGGTCTGAAGTGGGCTAAAGTGGGCTGGGCTGGGCTAAAGTGGAACGGACCTTGCTAAAGCTGGCTGCGCTGGGCTGAAGTGGGCTGAAGGGGCTGGAGTGAGCTGGAATGGCTGGACAGGGCTAATGTGGCCTGGACTGAAGTGGGGTAAAGTGTCTGAAGTGAGATAAGCTGGCTGGACTGGTGTGCACTGGGCTAAACTGGGCTGTGCTGGGCTAAAGTGGTCTGGAGAGGTCTGAAGTGGGCCAAAATGTGCTGGACTGGGCTAAACTGTTCTTGGGGTGGGCTTAATTGCACTGGACTGAGCTAAAGTGGGCTGGACTGGTCTGAATTGGGCTTAACTGTGACAAAGTGTTCTGGATAGATGTGAATTGGGATAAACTAGGCTGAAGTGGTCTAAAGTGTGCTGGGCTGGTCTGAAGTGGGCTGAAGTGTGCTCAAAAGGGCTATGGTGTGCTGGATGGTCTGAATTGGGCTAAACGCTGCAGAACTGTGCTAAATTGGTTGGGACAGGTCTGAACTGGGCTGGGCTGAGCTAAGTTGGTCTGGCCAGGGCAAAACTGGTCTGAAGTGGGCTAAAGTGGGCTGGGCTGGGCTAAAGTGGAACGGACCTTGCTAAAGCTGGCTGCGCTGGGCTGAAGTGGGCTGAAGGGGCTGGGGTGAGCTGGAATGGGCTGGACAGGGCTAATGTGGCCTGGACTGAAGTGGGGTAAAGTGTCTGAAGTGAGATAAGCTGGGCTGGACTGGTGTGCACTGGGCTAAACTGGGCTGTGCTGGGCTAAAGTGGTCTGGAGAGGTCTGAAGTGGACCAAAATGTGCTGGACTGGGCTAAACTGTTCTTGGGTGGGCTTAATTGCACTGGACTGAGCTAAAGTGGGCTGGACTGGTCTGAATTGGGTCAAAGTAGTGCCAAGCCATGCTGTGTAGCAAACGAGCCGTTTTGCCTGTAGCAAGCGAGGGTGGGCTGAGCTCTGCTGGGCTGGACAAGGCTAAACTGTGCTGAAGTGGGCTAAAGTGGGCTGGACTGGTCTGAAGTGGGCCAAAGTGGTCTAAACTCTCCTGAAGTGGGCCAAACTGGGCTGAACGGTGCTGGAGTGGCTGAAGGGGGCTTCACTGGGTTAGACAGATCTGAGCTTGTCTGAAAGTGACTGGACTGGGCCGAATTGGAGTAAATTTTGCTGGGCTGGGCTGAACTGGGCTGAACTGAGGTAAACTGGCTTGAAGTGGCTGATCATATCTTGGCTGGGCTGTGCTAAACCAGGCTGAACTGTGCTAAAGTGGGCCTAATTGGGCTCAGCTTGTCTGCGCTGAGCTGCAGTGGGCTGGGCTGTAAAGTGGGCTGAACTGGGTTAACTTGGGCAGGGATAAGATGGATTGGGCTAAACTGGGCTGGACTGAGCTGGCCTTAAGTACGCTACGTTGGTCTGGGAAGGGCTGAAGTGGGCTAAACTGTAGTGGGCTGGGCTGCGTTGGGCTAAAGTGGGCTGGACTGGTCTGAATTGGGCTTAACTGTGACAAAGTGTTCTGGATAGATGTGAATTGGATAAACTAGGCTGAAGTGGTCTAAAGTGTGCTGGGCTGGTCTGAAGTGGGCTGAAGTGTGCTCAAAAGGGCTATGGTGTGCTGGATGGTCTGAATTGGGCTAAACGCTGCAGAACTGTGCTAAATTGGTTGGGACAGGTCTGAACTGGGCTGGGCTGAGCTAAGTTGGTCTGGCCAGGGCAAAACTGGTCTGAAGTGGGCTAAAGTGGGCTGGGCTGGGCTAAAGTGGAACGGACCTTGCTAAAGCTGGCTGCGCTGGGCTGAAGTGGGCTGAAGGGGCTGGGGTGAGCTGGAATGGGCTGGACAGGGCTAATGTGGCCTGGACTGAAGTGGGGTAAAGTGTCTGAAGTGAGATAAGCTGGGCTGGACTGGTGTGCACTGGGCTAAACTGGGCTGTGCTGGGCTAAAGTGGTCTGGAGAGGTCTGAAGTGGGCCAAAATGTGCTGGACTGGGCTAAACTGTTCTTGGGTGGGCTTAATTGCACTGGACTGAGCTAAAGTGGGCTGGACTGGTCTGAATTGGGTCAAAGTAGTGCCAAGCCATGCTGTGTAGCAAACGAGCCGTTTTGCCTGTAGCAAGCGAGGGTGGGCTGAGCTCTGCTGGGCTGGACAAGGCTAAACTGTGCTGAAGTGGGCTAAACTGGGCTGGACTGGTCTGAAGTGGGCCAAAGTGGTCTAAACTCTCCTGAAGTGGGCCAAACTGGGCTGAACGGTGCTGGAGTGGCTGAAGTGGGCTGAAGGGGGCTTCACTGGGTTAGACAGATCTGAGCTTGTCTGAAAGTGACTGGACTGGGCCGAATTGGAGTAAATTTTGCTGGGCTGGGCTGAACTGGGCTGAACTGAGGTAAAGTGGCTTGAAGTGGCTGATCATGTCTTGGCTGGGCTGGGCTAAACCAGGCTGAACTGTGCTAAAGTGGGCCTAATTGGGCTCAGCTTGTCTGCGCTGAGCTGCAGTGGGCTGGGCTGTAAAGTGGGCTGAACTGGGTTAAATTGGGCAGGGATAAGATGGACTGGGCTAAACTGGGCTGGACTGAGCTGGCCTAAAGTACGCTACGTTGGTCTGGGAAGGGCTAAAGTGGGCTAAACTGTAGTGGGCTGGGCTGCGTTGGGCTAAAGTGGGCTGGACTGGTCTGAATTGGGCTTAACTGTGACAAAGTGTTCTGGATAGATGTGAACTGGGATAAACTAGGCTGAAGTGGTCTAAAGTGTGCTGGGCTGGTCTGAAGTGGGCTGAAGTGTGCTCAAAAGGGCTATGGTGTGCTGGATGGTCTGAATTGGGCTAAACGCTGCAGAACTGTGCTAAATTGGTTGGGACAGGTCTGAACTGGGCTGGGCTGAGCTAAGTTGGTCTGGCCAGGGCAAAACTGGTCTGAAGTGGGCTAAAGTGGGCTGGGCTGGGCTAAAGTGGAACGGACCTTGCTAAAGCTGGCTGCGCTGGGCTGAAGTGGCTGAAGGGGCTGGGGTGAGCTGGAATGGGCTGGACAGGGCTAATGTGGCCTGGACTGAAGTGGGGTAAAGTGTCTGAAGTGAGATAAGCTGGGCTGGACTGGTGTGCACTGGGCTAAACTGGGCTGTGCTGGGCTAAAGTGGTCTGGAGAGGTCTGAAGTGGGCCAAAATGTGCTGGACTGGGCTAAACTGTTCTTGGGTGGGCTTAATTGCACTGGACTGAGCTAAAGTGGGCTGGACTGGTCTGAATTGGGTCAAAGTAGTGCCAAGCCATGCTGTGTAGCAAACGAGCCGTTTTGCCTGTAGCAAGCGAGGGTGGGCTGAGCTCTGCTGGGCTGGACAAGGCTAAACTGTGCTGAAGTGGGCTAAACTGGGCTGGACTGGTCTGAAGTGGGCCAAAGTGGTCTAAACTCTCCTGAAGTGGGCCAAACTGGGCTGAACGGTGCTGGAGTGGCTGAAGTGGGCTGAAGGGGGCTTCACTGGGTTAGACAGATCTGAGCTTGTCTGAAAGTGACTGGACTGGGCCGAATTGGAGTAAATTTTGCTGGGCTGGGCTGAACTGGGCTGAACTGAGGTAAAGTGGCTTGAAGTGGCTGATCATGTCTTGGCTGGGCTGGGCTAAACCAGGCTGAACTGTGCTAAAGTGGGCCTAATTGGGCTCAGCTTGTCTGCGCTGAGCTGCAGTGGGCTGGGCTGTAAAGTGGGCTGAACTGGGTTAAATTGGGCAGGGATAAGATGGACTGGGCTAAACTGGGCTGGACTGAGCTGGCCTAAAGTACGCTACGTTGGTCTGGGAAGGGCTAAAGTGGGCTAAACTGTAGTGGGCTGGGCTGCGTTGGGCTAAAGTGGGCTGGACTGGTCTGAATTGGGCTTAACTGTGACAAAGTGTTCTGGATAGATGTGAATTGGGATAAACTAGGCTGAAGTGGTCTAAAGTGTGCTGGGCTGGTCTGAAGTGGGCTGAAGTGTGCTCAAAAGGGCTATGGTGTGCTGGATGGTCTGAATTGGGCTAAACGCTGCAGAACTGTGCTAAATTGGTTGGGACAGGTCTGAACTGGGCTGGGCTGAGCTAAGTTGGTCTGGCCAGGGCAAAACTGGTCTGAAGTGGGCTAAAGTGGGCTGGGCTGGGCTAAAGTGGAACGGACCTTGCTAAAGCTGGCTGCGCTGGGCTGAAGTGGGCTGAAGGGGCTGGGGTGAGCTGGAATGGGCTGGACGGGGCTAATGTGGCCTGGACTGAAGGGGGGTAAAGTGTCTGAAGTGAGATAAGCTGGGCTGGACTGGTGTGCACTGGGCTAAACTGGGCTGTGCTGGGCTAAAGTGGTCTGGAGAGGTCTGAAGTGGGCCAAAATGTGCTGGACTGGGCTAAACTGTTCTTGGGTGGGCTTAATTGCACTGGACTGAGCTAAAGTGGGCTGGACTGGTCTGAATTGGGTCAAAGTAGTGCCAAGCCATGCTGTGTAGCAAACGAGCCGTTTTGCCTGTAGCAAGCGAGGGTGGGCTGAGCTTTGCTGGGCTGGACAAGGCTAAACTGTGCTGAAGTGGGCTAAAGTGGGCTGGACTGGTCTGAAGTGGGCCAAAGTGGTCTAAACTCTCCTGAAGTGGGCCAAACTGGGCTGAACGGTGCTGGAGTGGCTGAAGTGGGCTGAAGGGGGCTTCACTGGGTTAGACAGATCTGAGCTTGTCTGAAAGTGACTGGACTGGGCCTAATTGGAGTAAATTTTGCTGGGCTGGGCTGAACTGGGCTGAACTGAGGTAAACTGGCTTGAAGTGGCTGATCATGTCTTGGCTGGGCTGTGCTAAACCAGGCTGAACTGTGCTAAACTGGGCCTAATTGGGCTCAGCTTGTCTGCGCTGAGCTGCAATGGGCTGGGCTGTAAAGTGGGCTGAACTGGGTTAAATTGGGCAGGGATAAGATGGACTGGGCTAAACTGGGCTGGACTGAGCTGGCCTAAAGTACGCTACGTTGGTCTGGGAAGGGCTAAAGTGGGCTAAACTGTAGTGGGCTGGGCTGCGTTGGGCTAAAGTGGACTGGACTGGTCTGAATTGGGCTTAACTGTGACAAAGTGTTCTGGATAGATGTGAATTGGGATAAACTAGGCTGAAGTGGTCTAAAGTGTGCTGGGCTGGTCTGAAGTGGGCTGAAGTGTGCTCAAAAGGGCTATGGTGTGCTGGATGGTCTGAATTGGGCTAAACGCTGCAGAACTGTGCTAAATTGGTTGGGACAGGTCTGAACTGGGCTGGGCTGAGCTAAGTTGGTCTGGCCAGGGCAAAACTGGTCTGAAGTGGGCTAAAGTGGGCTGGGCTGGGCTAAAGTGGAACGGACCTTGCTAAAGCAGGCTGCGCTGGGCTGAAGTGGGCTGAAGGGGCTGGGGTGAGCTGGAATGGGCTGGACAGGGCTAATGTGGCCTGGACTGAAGTGGGGTAAAGTGTCTGAAGTGAGATAAGCTGGGCTGGACTGGTGTGCACTGGGCTAAACTGGGCTGTGCTGGGCTAAAGTGGTCTGGAGAGGTCTGAAGTGGACCAAAATGTGCTGGACTGGGCTAAACTGTTCTTGGGTGGGCTTAATTGCACTGGACTGAGCTAAAGTGGGCTGGACTGGTCTGAATTGGGTCAAAGTAGTGCCAAGCCATGCTGTGTAGCAAACGAGCCGTTTTGCCTGTAGCAAGCGAGGGTGGGCTGAGCTCTGCTGGGCTGGACAAGGCTAAACTGTGCTGAAGTGGGCTAAAGTGGGCTGGACTGGTCTGAAGTGGGCCAAAGTGGTCTAAACTCTCCTGAAGTGGGCCAAACTGGGCTGAACGGTGCTGGAGTGGCTGAAGTGGGCTGAAGGGGGCTTCACTGGGTTAGACAGATCTGAGCTTGTCTGAAAGTGACTGGACTGGGCCGAATTGGAGTAAATTTTGCTGGGCTGGGCTGAACTGGGCTGAACTGAGGTAAAGTGGCTTGAAGTGGCTGATCATATCTTGGCTGGGCTGTGCTAAACCAGGCTGAACTGTGCTAAAGTGGGCCTAATTGGGCTCAGCTTGTCTGCGCTGAGCTGCAGTGGGCTGGGCTGTAAAGTGGGCTGAACTGGGTTAAATTGGGCAGGGATAAGATGGATTGGGCTAAACTGGGCTGGACTGAGCTGGCCTAAAGTACGCTACGTTGGTCTGGGAAGGGCTAAAGTGGGCTAAACTGTAGTGGGCTGGGCTGCGTTGGGCTAAAGTGGGCTGGACTGGTCTGAATTGGGCTTAACTGTGACAAAGTGTTCTGGATAGATGTGAACTGGGATAAACTAGGCTGAAGTGGTCTAAAGTGTGCTGGGCTGGTCTGAAGTGGGCTGAAGTGTGCTCAAAAGGGCTATGGTGTGCTGGATGGTCTGAATTGGGCTAAACGCTGCAGAACTGTGCTAAATTGGTTGGGACAGGTCTGAACTGGGCTGGGCTGAGCTAAGTTGGTCTGGCCAGGGCAAAACTGGTCTGAAGTGGGCTAAAGTGGGCTGGGCTGGGCTAAAGTGGAACGGACCTTGCTAAAGCTGGCTGTGCTGGGCTGAAGTGGGCTGAAGGGGCTGGGGTGAGCTGGAATGGGCTGGACAGGGCTAATGTGGCCTGGACTGAAGTGGGGTAAAGTGTCTGAAGTGAGATAAGCTGGGCTGGACTGGTGTGCACTGGGCTAAGCTGGGCTGTGCTGGGCTAAAGTGGTCTGGAGAGGTCTGAAGTGGGCCAAAATGTGCTGGACTGGGCTAAACTGTTCTTGGGTGGGCTTAATTGCACTGGACTGAGCTAAAGTGGGCTGGACTGGTCTGAATTGGGTCAAAGCAGTGCCAAGCCATGCTGTGTAGCAAACGAGCCGTTTTGCCTGTAGCAAGCGAGGGTGGGCTGAGCTCTGCTGGGCTGGACAAGGCTAAACTGTGCTGAAGTGGGCTAAACTGGGCTGGACTGGTCTGAAGTGGGCCAAAGTGGTCTAAACTCTCCTGAAGTGGGCCAAACTGGGCTGAACGGTGCTGGAGTGGCTGAAGTGGGCTGAAGGGGGCTTCACTGGGTTAGACAGATCTGAGCTTGTCTGAAAGTGACTGGACTGGGCCGAATTGGAGTAAATTTTGCTGAGCTGGGCTGAACTGGGCTGAACTGAGGTAAAGTGGCTTGAAGTGGCTGATCATGTCTTGGCTGGGCTGTGCTAAACCAGGCTGAACTGTGCTAAAGTGGGCCTAATTGGGCTCAGCTTGTCTGCGCTGAGCTGCAGTGGGCTGGGCTGTAAAGTGGGCTGAACTGGGTTAAATTGGGCAGGGATAAGATGGATTGGGCTAAACTGGGCTGGACTGAGCTGGCCTTAAGTACGCTACGTTGGTCTGGGAAGGGCTAAAGTGGGCTAAACTGTAGTGGGCTGGGCTGCGTTGGGCTAAAGTGGGCTGGACTGGCCTGAATTGGGCTTAACTGTGACAAAGTGTTCTGGATAGATGTGAATTGGGATAAACTAGGCTGAAGTGGTCTAAAGTGTGCTGGGCTGGTCTGAAGTGGGCTGAAGTGTGCTCAAAAGGGCTATGGTGTGCTGGATGGTCTGAATTGGGCTAAACGCTGCAGAACTGTGCTAAATTGGTTGGGACAGGTCTGAACTGGGCTGGGCTGAGCTAAGTTGGTCTGGCCAGGGCAAAACTGGTCTGAAGTGGGCTAAAGTGGGCTGGGCTGGGCTAAAGTGGAACGGACCTTGCTAAAGCTGGCTGCGCTGGGCTGAAGTGGGCTGAAGGGGCTGGGGTGAGCTGGAATGGGCTGGACAGGGCTAATGTGGCCTGGACTGAAGTGGGGTAAAGTGTCTGAAGTGAGATAAGCTGGGCTGGACTGGTGTGCACTGGGCTAAACTGGGCTGTGCTGGGCTAAAGTGGTCTGGAGAGGTCTGAAGTGGGCCAAAATGTGCTGGACTGGGCTAAACTGTTCTTGGGTGGGCTTAATTGCACTGGACTGAGCTAAAGTGGGCTGGACTGGTCTGAATTGGGTCAAAGTAGTGCCAAGCCATGCTGTGTAGCAAACGAGCCGTTTTGCCTGTAGCAAGCGAGGGTGGGCTGAGCTCTGCTGGGCTGGACAAGGCTAAACTGTGCTGAAGTGGGCTAAAGTGGGCTGGACTGGTCTGAAGTGGGCCAAAGTGGTCTAAACTCTCCTGAAGTGGGCCAAACTGGGCTGAACGGTGCTGGAGTGGCTGAAGTGGGCTGAAGGGGGCTTCACTGGGTTAGACAGATCTGAGCTTGTCTGAAAGTGACTGGACTGGGCCGAATTGGAGTAAATTTTGCTGGGCTGGGCTGAACTGGGCTGAACTGAGGTAAACTGGCTTGAAGTGGCTGATCATATCTTGGCTGGGCTGTGCTAAACCAGGCTGAACTGTGCTAAAGTGGGCCTAATTGGGCTCAGCTTGTCTGCGCTGAGCTGCAGTTTGCTGGGCTGTAAAGTGGGCTGAACTGGGTTAACTTGGGCAGGGATAAGATGGATTGGGCTAAACTGGGCTGGACTGAGCTGGCCTTAAGTACGCTACGTTGGTCTGGGAAGGGCTGAAGTGGGCTAAACTGTAGTGGGCTGGGCTGCGTTGGGCTAAAGTGGGCTGGACTGGTCTGAATTGGGCTTAACTGTGACAAAGTGTTCTGGATAGATGTGAATTGGGATAAACTAGGCTGAAGTGGTCTAAAGTGTGCTGGGCTGGTCTGAAGTGGGCTGAAGTGTGCTCAAAAGGGCTATGGTGTGCTGGATGGTCTGAATTGGGCTAAACGCTGCAGAACTGTGCTAAATTGGTTGGGACAGGTCTGAACTGGGCTGGGCTGAGCTAAGTTGGTCTGGCCAGGGCAAAACTGGTCTGAAGTGGGCTAAAGTGGGCTGGGCTGGGCTAAAGTGGAACGGACCTTGCTAAAGCTGGCTGCGCTGGGCTGAAGGGGCTGGGGTGAGCTGGAATGGGCTGGACAGGGCTAATGTGGCCTGGACTGAAGTGGGGTAAAGTGTCTGAAGTGAGATAAGCTGGGCTGGACTGGTGTGCACTGGGCTAAACTGGGCTGTGCTGGGCTAAAGTGGTCTGGAGAGGTCTGAAGTGGACCAAAATGTGCTGGAGTGGGCTAAACTGTTCTTGGGTGGGCTTAATTGCACTGGACTGAGCTAAAGTGGGCTGGACTGGTCTGAATTGGGTCAAAGTAGTGCCAAGCCATGCTGTGTAGCAAACGAGCTGTTTTGCCTGTAGCAAGCGAGGGTGGGCTGAGCTCTGCTGGGCTGGACAAGGCTAAACTGTGCTGAAGTGGGCTAAAGTGGGCTGGACTGGTCTGAAGTGGGCCAAAGTGGTCTAAACTCTCCTGAAGTGGGCCAAACTGGGCTGAACGGTGCTGGAGTGGCTGAAGGGGGCTTCACTGGGTTAGACAGATCTGAGCTTGTCTGAAAGTGACTGGACTGGGCCGAATTGGAGTAAATTTTGCTGGGCTGGGCTGAACTGGGCTGAACTGAGGTAAACTGGCTTGAAGTGGCTGATCATATCTTGGCTGGGCTGTGCTAAACCAGGCTGAACTGTTCTAAAGTGGGCCTAATTGGGCTCAGCTTGTCTGCGCTGAGCTGCAGTGGGCTGGGCTGTAAAGTGGGCTGAACTGGGTTAAATTGGGCAGGGATAAGATGGATTGGGCTAAACTGGGCTGGACTGAGCTGGCCTTAAGTACGCTACGTTGGTCTGGGAAGGGCTAAAGTGGGCTAAACTGTAGTGGGCTGGGCTGCGTTGGGCTAAAGTGGGCTGGACTGGTCTGAATTGGGCTTAACTGTGACAAAGTGTTCTGGATAGATGTGAATTGGGATAAACTAGGCTGAAGTGGTCTAAAGTGTGCTGGGCTGGTCTGAAGTGGGCTGAAGTGTGCTCAAAAGGGCTATGGTGTGCTGGATGGTCTGAATTGGGCTAAACGCTGCAGAACTGTGCTAAATTGGTTGGGACAGGTCTGAACTGGGCTGGGCTGAGCTAAGTTGGTCTGGCCAGGGCAAAACTGGTCTGAAGTGGGCTAAAGTGGGCTGGGCTGGGCTAAAGTGGAACGGACCTTGCTAAAGCTGGCTGCGCTGGGCTGAAGTGGGCTGAAGGGGCTGGGGTGAGCTGGAATGGGCTGGACAGGGCTAATGTGGCCTGGACTGAAGTGGGGTAAAGTGTCTGAAGTGAGATAAGCTGGGCTGGACTGGTGTGCACTGGGCTAAACTGGGCTGTGCTGGGCTAAAGTGGTCTGGAGAGGTCTGAAGTGGGCCAAAATGTGCTGGAGTGGGCTAAACTGTTCTTGGGTGGGCTTAATTGCACTGGACTGAGCTAAAGTGGGCTGGACTGGTCTGAATTGGGTCAAAGTAGTGCCAAGCCATGCTGTGTAGCAAACGAGCCGTTTTGCCTGTAGCAAGCGAGGGTGGGCTGAGCTCTGCTGGGCTGGACAAGGCTAAACTGTGCTGAAGTGGGCTAAAGTGGGCTGGACTGGTCTGAAGTGGGCCAAAGTGGTCTAAACTCTCCTGAAGTGGGCCAAACTGGGCTGAACGGTGCTGGAGTGGCTGAAGTGGGCTGAAGGGGGCTTCACTGGGTTAGACAGATCTGAGCTTGTCTGAAAGTGACTGGACTGGGCCGAATTGGAGTAAATTTTGCTGGGCTGGGCTGAACTGGGCTGAACTGAGGTAAACTGGCTTGAAGTGACTGATCATATCTTGGCTGGGCTGTGCTAAACCAGGCTGAACTGTGCTAAAGTGGGCCTAATTGGGCTCAGCTTGTCTGCGCTGAGCTGCAGTGGGCTGGGCTGTAAAGTGGGCTGAACTGGGTTAAATTGGGCAGGGATAAGATGGATTGGGCTAAACTGGGCTGGACTGAGCTGGCCTAAAGTACGCTACGTTGGTCTGGGAAGGGCTAAAGTGGGCTAAACTGTAGTGGGCTGGGCTGCGTTGGGCTAAAGTGGGCTGGACTGGTCTGAATTGGGCTTAACTGTGACAAAGTGTTCTGGATAGATGTGAATTGGGATAAACTAGGCTGAAGTGGTCTAAAGTGTGCTGGGCTGGTCTGAAGTGGGCTGAAGTGTGCTCAAAAGGGCTATGGTGTGCTGGATGGTCTGAATTGGGCTAAACGCTGCAGAACTGTGCTAAATTGGTTGGGACAGGTCTGAACTGGGCTGGGCTGAGCTAAGTTGGTCTGGCCAGGGCAAAACTGGTCTGAAGTGGGCTAAAGTGGGCTGGGCTGGGCTAAAGTGGAACGGACCTTGCTAAAGCAGGCTGCGCTGGGCTGAAGTGGGCTGAAGGGGCTGGGGTGAGCTGGAATGGGCTGGACAGGGCTAATGTGGCCTGGACTGAAGTGGGGTAAAGTGTCTGAAGTGAGATAAGCTGGGCTGGACTGGTGTGCACTGGGCTAAACTGGGCTGTGCTGGGCTAAAGTGGTCTGGAGAGGTCTGAAGTGGGCCAAAATGTGCTGGACTGGGCTAAACTGTTCTTGGGGTGGGCTTAATTGCACTGGACTGAGCTAAAGTGGGCTGGACTGGTCTGAATTGGGTCAAAGTAGTGCCAAGCCATGCTGTGTAGCAAACGAGCCGTTTTGCCTGTAGCAAGCGAGGGTGGGCTGAGCTCTGCTGGGCTGGACAAGGCTAAACTGTGCTGAAGTGGGCTAAAGTGGGCTGGACTGGTCTGAAGTGGGCCAAAGTGGTCTAAACTCTCCTGAAGTGGGCCAAACTGGGCTGAACGGTGCTGGAGTGGCTGAAGTGGGCTGAAGGCGGCTTCACTGGGTTAGACAGATCTGAGCTTGTCTGAAAGTGACTGGACTGGGCCGAATTGGAGTAAATTTTGCTGGGCTGGGCTGAACTGGGCTGAACTGAGGTAAAGTGGCTTGAAGTGGCTGATCATGTCTTGGCTGGGCTGTGCTAAACCAGGCTGAACTGTGCTAAAGTGGGCCTAATTGGGCTCAGCTTGTCTGCGCTGAGCTGCAGTGGGCTGGGCTGTAAAGTGGGCTGAACTGGGTTAAATTGGGCAGGGATAAGATGGATTGGGCTAAACTGGGCTGGACTGAGCTGGCCTAAAGTACGCTACGTTGGTCTGGGAAGGGCTAAAGTGGGCTAAACTGTAGTGGGCTGGGCTGCGTTGGGCTAAAGTGGGCTGGACTGGCCTGAATTGGGCTTAACTGTGACAAAGTGTTCTGGATAGATGTGAACTGGGATAAACTAGGCTGAAGTGGTCTAAAGTGTGCTGGGCTGGTCTGAAGTGGGCTGAAGTGTGCTCAAAAGGGCTATGGTGTGCTGGATGGTCTGAATTGGGCTAAACGCTGCAGAACTGTGCTAAATTGGTTGGGACAGGTCTGAACTGGGCTGGGCTGAGCTAAGTTGGTCTGGCCAGGGCAAAACTGGTCTGAAGTGGGCTAAAGTGGGCTGGGCTGGGCTAAAGTGGAACGGACCTTGCTAAAGCTGGCTGCGCTGGGCTGAAGTGGGCTGAAGGGGCTGGGGTGAGCTGGAATGGGCTGGACAGGGCTAATGGGGCCTGGACTGAAGTGGGGTAAAGTGTCTGAAGTGAGATAAGCTGGGCTGGACTGGTGTGCACTGGGCTAAACTGGGCTGTGCTGGGCAAAAGTGGTCTGGAGAGGTCTGAAGTGGGCCAAAATGTGCTGGACTGGGCTAAACTGTTCTTGGGTGGGCTTAATTGCACTGGACTGAGCTAAAGTGGGCTGGACTGGTCTGAATTGGGTCAAAGTAGTGCCAAGCCATGCTGTGTAGCAAACGAGCCGTTTTGCCTGTAGCAAGCGAGGGTGGGCTGAGCTCTGCTGGGCTGGACAAGGCTAAACTGTGCTGAAGTGGGCTAAAGTGGGCTGGACTGGTCTGAAGTGGGCCAAAGTGGTCTAAACTCTCCTGAAGTGGGCCAAACTGGGCTGAACGGTGCTGGAGTGGCTGAAGTGGGCTGAAGGGGGCTTCACTGGGTTAGACAGATCTGAGCTTGTCTGAAAGTGACTGGACTGGGCCGAATTGGAGTAAATTTTGCTGGGCTGGGCTGAACTGGGCTGAACTGAGGTAAACTGGCTTGAAGTGGCTGATCATGTCTTGGCTGGGCTGGGCTAAACCAGGCTGAACTGTGCTAAAGTGGGCCTAATTGGGCTCAGCTTGTCTGCGCTGAGCTGCAGTGGGCTGGGCTGTAAAGTGGGCTGAACTGGGTTAAATTGGGCAGGGATAAGATGGATTGGGCTAAACTGGGCTGGACTGAGCTGGCCTAAAGTACGCTACGTTGGTCTGGGAAGGGCTAAAGTGGGCTAAACTGTAGTGGGCTGGGCTGCGTTGGGCTAAAGTGGGCTGGACTGGTCTGAATTGGGCTTAACTGTGACAAAGTGTTCTGGATAGATGTGAACTGGGATAAACTAGGCTGAAGTGGTCTAAAGTGTGCTGGGCTGGTCTGAAGTGGGCTGAAGTGTGCTCAAAAGGGCTATGGTGTGCTGGATGGTCTGAATTGGGCTAAACGCTGCACAACTGTGCTAAATTGGTTGGGACAGGTCTGAACTGGGCTGGGCTGAGCTAAGTTGGTCTGGCCAGGGCAAAACTGGTCTGAAGTGGGCTAAAGTGGGCTGGGCTGGGCTAAAGTGGAACGGACCTTGCTAAAGCTGGCTGCGCTGGGCTGAAGTGGGCTGAAGGGGCTGGGGTGAGCTGGAATGGGCTGGACAGGGCTAATGGGGCCTGGACTGAAGTGGGGTAAAGTGTCTGAAGTGAGATAAGCTGGGCTGGACTGGTGTGCACTGGGCTAAACTGGGCTGTGCTGGGCAAAAGTGGTCTGGAGAGGTCTGAAGTGGGCCAAAATGTGCTGGACTGGGCTAAACTGTTCTTGGGTGGGCTTAATTGCACTGGACTGAGCTAAAGTGGGCTGGACTGGTCTGAATTGGGTCAAAGTAGTGCCAAGCCATGCTGTGTAGCAAACGAGCCGTTTTGCCTGTAGCAAGCGAGGGTGGGCTGAGCTCTGCTGGGCTGGACAAGGCTAAACTGTGCTGAAGTGGGCTAAAGTGGGCTGGACTGGTCTGAAGTGGGCCAAAGTGGTCTAAACTCTCCTGAAGTGGGCCAAACTGGGCTGAACGGTGCTGGAGTGGCTGAAGTGGGCTGAAGGGGGCTTCACTGGGTTAGACAGATCTGAGCTTGTCTGAAAGTGACTGGACTGGGCCGAATTGGAGTAAATTTTGCTGGGCTGGGCTGAACTGGGCTGAACTGAGGTAAACTGGCTTGAAGTGGCTGATCATGTCTTGGCTGGGCTGGGCTAAACCAGGCTGAACTGTGCTAAAGTGGGCCTAATTGGGCTCAGCTTGTCTGCGCTGAGCTGCAGTGGGCTGGGCTGTAAAGTGGGCTGAACTGGGTTAAATTGGGCAGGGATAAGATGGATTGGGCTAAACTGGGCTGGACTGAGCTGGCCTAAAGTACGCTACGTTGGTCTGGGAAGGGCTAAAGTGGGCTAAACTGTAGTGGGCTGGGCTGCGTTGGGCTAAAGTAGGCTGGACTGGTCTGAATTGGGCTTAACTGTGACAAAGTGTTCTGGATAGATGTGAACTGGGATAAACTAGGCTGAAGTGGTCTAAAGTGTGCTGGGCTGGTCTGAAGTGGGCTGAAGTGTGCTCAAAAGGGCTATGGTGTGCTGGATGGTCTGAATTGGGCTAAACGCTGCAGAACTGTGCTAAATTGGTTGGGACAGGTCTGAACTGGGCTGGGCTGAGCTAAGTTGGTCTGGCCAGGGCAAAACTGGTCTGAAGTGGGCTAAAGTGGGCTGGGCTGGGCTAAAGTGGAACGGACCTTGCTAAAGCTGGCTGCGCTGGGCTGAAGTGGGCTGAAGGGGCTGGGGTGAGCTGGAATGGGCTGGACAGGGCTAATGTGGCCTGGACTGAAGTGGGGTAAAGTGTCTGAAGTGAGATAAGCTGGGCTGGACTGGTGTGCACTGGGCTAAACTGGGCTGTGCTGGGCTAAAGTGGTCTGGAGAGGTCTGAAGTGGGCCAAAATGTGCTGGACTGGGCTAAACTGTTCTTGGGTGGGCTTAATTGCACTGGACTGAGCTAAAGTGGGCTGGACTGGTCTGAATTGGGTCAAAGTAGTGCCAAGCCATGCTGTGTAGCAAACGAGCCGTTTTGCCTGTAGCAAGCGAGGGTGGGCTGAGCTCTGCTGGGCTGGACAAGGCTAAACTGTGCTGAAGTGGGCTAAAGTGGGCTGGACTGGTCTGAAGTGGGCCAAAGTGGTCTAAACTCTCCTGAAGTGGGCCAAACTGGGCTGAACGGTGCTGGAGTGGCTGAAGTGGGCTGAAGGGGGCTTCACTGGGTTAGACAGATCTGAGCTTGTCTGAAAGTGACTGGACTGGGCCGAATTGGAGTAAATTTTGCTGGGCTGGGCTGAACTGGGCTGAACTGAGGTAAACTGGCTTGAAGTGACTGATCATATCTTGGCTGTGCTGTGCTAAACCGGGCTGAACTGTGCTAAAGTGGGCCTAATTGGGCTCAGCTTGTCTGCGCTGAGCTGCAGTGGGCTGGGCTGTAAAGTGGGCTGAACTGGGTTAAATTGGGCAGGGATAAGATGGATTGGGCTAAACTGGGCTGGACTGAGCTGGCCTAAAGTACGCTACATTGGTCTGGGAAGGGCTAAAGTGGGCTAAACAGTAGTGGGCTGGGCTGCGTTGGGCTAAAGTGGGCTGGACTGGTCTGAATTGGGCTTAAATGTGACAAAGTGTTCTGGATAGATGTGAATTGGGATAAACTAGGCTGAAGTGGTCTAAAGTGTGCTGGGCTGGTCTGAAGTGGGCTGAAGTGTGCTCAAAAGGGCTATGGTGTGCTGGATGGTCTGAATTGGGCTAAACGCTGCAGAACTGTGCTAAATTGGTTGGGACAGGTCTGAACTGGGCTGGGCTGAGCTAAGTTGGTCTGGCCAGGGCAAAACTGGTCTGAAGTGGGCTAAAGTGGGCTGGGCTGGGCTAAAGTGGAACGGACCTTGCTAAAGCTGGCTGCGCTGGGCTGAAGTGGGCTGAAGGGGCTGGGGTGAGCTGGAATGGGCTGGACAGGGCTAATGTGGCCTGGACTGAAGTGGGGTAAAGTGTCTGAAGTGAGATAAGCTGGGCTGGACTGGTGTGCACTGGGCTAAGCTGGGCTGTGCTGGGCTAAAGTGGTCTGGAGAGGTCTGAAGTGGGCCAAAATGTGCTGGACTGGGCTAAACTGTTCTTGGGTGGGCTTAATTGCACTGGACTGAGCTAAAGTGGGCTGGACTGGTATGAATTGGGTCAAAGTAGTGCCAAGCCATGCTGTGTAGCAAACGAGCCGTTTTGCCTGTAGCAAGCGAGGGTGGGCTGAGCTCTGCTGGGCTGGACAAGGCTAAACTGTGCTGAAGTGGGCTAAAGTGGGCTGGACTGGTCTGAAGTGGGCCAAAGTGGTCTAAACTCTCCTGAAGTGGGCCAAACTGGGCTGAACGGTGCTGGAGTGGCTGAAGTGGGCTGAAGGGGGCTTCACTGGGTTCGACAGATCTGAGCTTGTCTGAAAGTGACTGGACTGGGCCGAATTGGAGTAAATTTTGCTGGGCTGGGCTGAACTGGGCTGAACTGAGGTAAACTGGCATGAAGTGACTGATCATATCTTGGCTGGGCTGTGCTAAACCAGGCTGAACTGTGCTAAAGTGGGCCTAATTGGGCTCAGCTTGTCTGCGCTGAGCTGCAGTGGGCTGGGCTGTAAAGTGGGCTGAACTGGGTTAAATTGGGCAGGGATAAGATGGATTGGGCTAAACTGGGCTGGACTGAGCTGGCCTAAAGTACGCTACGTTGGTCTGGGAAGGGCTAAAGTGGGCTAAACTGTAGTGGGCTGGGCTGCGTTGGGCTAAAGTGGGCTGGACTGGTCTGAATTGGGCTTAACTGTGACAAAGTGTTCTGGATAGATGTGAATTGGGATAAACTAGGCTGAAGTGGTCTAAAGTGTGCTGGGCTGGTCTGAAGTGGGCTGAAGTGTGCTCAAAAGGGCTATGGTGTGCTGGATGGTCTGAATTGGGCTAAACGCTGCAGAACTGTGCTAAATTGGTTGGGACAGGTCTGAACTGGGCTGGGCTGAGCTACGTTGGTCTGGCCAGGGCAAAACTGGTCTGAAGTGGGCTAAAGTGGGCTGGGCTGGGCTAAAGTGGAACGGACCTTGCTAAAGCTGGCTGCGCTGGGCTGAAGTGGGCTGAAGGGGCTGGGGTGAGCTGGAATGGGCTGGACAGGGCTAATGTGGCCTGGACTGAAGTGGGGTAAAGTGTCTGAAGTGAGATAAGCTGGGCTGGACTGGTGTGCACTGGGCTAAACTGGGCTGTGCTGGGCTAAAGTGGTCTGGAGAGGTCTGAAGTGGGCCAAAATGTGCTGGAGTGGGCTAAACTGTTCTTGGGTGGGCTTAATTGCACTGGACTGAGCTAAAGTGGGCTGGACTGGTCTGAATTGGGTCAAAGTAGTGCCAAGCCATGCTGTGTAGCAAACGAGCCGTTTTGCCTGTAGCAAGCGAGGGTGGGCTGAGCTCTGCTGGGCTGGACAAGGCTAAACTGTGCTGAAGTGGGCTAAAGTGGGCTGGACTGGTCTGAAGTGGGCCAAAGTGGTCTAAACTCTCCTGAAGTGGGCCAAACTGGGCTGAACGGTGCTGGAGTGGCTGAAGTGGGCTGAAGGGGGCTTCACTGGGTTAGACAGATCTGAGCTTGTCTGAAAGTGACTGGACTGGGCCGAATTGGAGTAAATTTTGCTGGGCTGGGCTGAACTGGGCTGAACTGAGGTAAACTGGCATGAAGTGACTGATCATATCTTGGCTGGGCTGTGCTAAACCAGGCTGAACTGTGCTAAAGTGGGCCTAATTGGGCTCAGCTTGTCTGCGCTGAGCTGCAGTGGGCTGGGCTGTAAAGTGGGCTGAACTGGGTTAAATTGGGCAGGGATAAGATGGATTGGGCTAAACTGGGCTGGACTGAGCTGGCCTAAAGTACGCTACGTTGGTCTGGGAAGGGCTAAAGTGGGCTAAACTGTAGTGGGCTGGGCTGCGTTGGGCTAAAGTGGGCTGGACTGGTCTGAATTGGGCTTAACTGTGACAAAGTGTTCTGGATAGATGTGAATTGGGATAAACTAGGCTGAAGTGGTCTAAAGTGTGCTGGGCTGGTCTGAAGTGGGCTGAAGTGTGCTCAAAAGGGCTATGGTGTGCTGGATGGTCTGAATTGGGCTAAACGCTGCAGAACTGTGCTAAATTGGTTGGGACAGGTCTGAACTGGGCTGGGCTGAGCTACGTTGGTCTGGCCAGGGCAAAACTGGTCTGAAGTGGGCTAAAGTGGGCTGGGCTGGGCTAAAGTGGAACGGACCTTGCTAAAGCTGGCTGCGCTGGGCTGAAGTGGGCTGAAGGGGCTGGGGTGAGCTGGAATGGGCTGGACGGGGCTAATGTGGCCTGGACTGAAGTGGGGTAAAGTGTCTGAAGTGAGATAAGCTGGGCTGGACTGGTGTGCACTGGGCTAAACTGGGCTGTGCTGGGCTAAAGTGGTCTGGAGAGGTCTGAAGTGGGCCAAAATGTGCTGGACTGGGCTAAACTGTTCTTGGGTGGGCTTAATTGCACTGGACTGAGCTAAAGTGGGCTGGACTGGTCTGAATTGGGTCAAAGTAGTGCCAAGCCATGCTGTGTAGCAAACGAGCCGTTTTGCCTGTAGCAAGCGAGGGTGGGCTGAGCTCTGCTGGGCTGGACAAGGCTAAACTGTGCTGAAGTGGGCTAAAGTGGGCTGGACTGGTCTGAAGTGGGCCAAAGTGGTCTAAACTCTCCTGAAGTGGGCCAAACTGGGCTGAACGGTGCTGGAGTGGCTGAAGTGGGCTGAAGGGGGCTTCACTGGGTTCGACAGATCTGAGCTTGTCTGAAAGTGACTGGACTGGGCCGAATTGGAGTAAATTTTGCTGGGCTGGGCTGAACTGGGCTGAACTGAGGTAAACTGGCTTGAAGTGGCTGATCATGTCTTGGCTGGGCTGTGCTAAAGCAGGCTGAACTGTGCTAAAGTGGGCCTAATTGGGCTCAGCTTGTCTGCGCTGAGCTGCAGTGGGCTGGGCTGTAAAGTGGGCTGAACTGGGTTAAATTGGGCAGGGATAAGATGGACTGGGCTAAACTGGGCTGGACTGAGCTGGCCTAAAGTACGCTACGTTGGTCTGGGAAGGGCTAAAGTGGGCTAAACTGTAGTGGGCTGGGCTGCGTTGGGGTAAAGTGGGCTGGACTGGTCTGAATTGGGCTTAACTGTGACAAAGTGTTCTGGATAGATGTGAATTGGGATAAACTAGGCTGAAGTGGTCTAAAGTGTGCTGGGCTGGTCTGAAGTGGGCTGAAGTGTGCTCAAAAGGGCTATGGTGTGCTGGATGGTCTGAATTGGGCTAAACGCTGCAGAACTGTGCTAAATTGGTTGGGACAGGTCTGAACTGGGCTGGGCTGAGCTACGTTGGTCTGGCCAGGGCAAAACTGGTCTGAAGTGGGCTAAAGTGGGCTGGGCTGGGCTAAAGTGGAACGGACCTTGCTAAAGCTGGCTGCGCTGGGCTGAAGTGGGCTGAAGGGGCTGGGGTGAGCTGGAATGGGCTGGACAGGGCTAATGTGGCCTGGACTGAAGTGGGGTAAAGTGTCTGAAGTGAGATAAGCTGGGCTGGACTGGTGTGCACTGGGCTAAACTGGGCTGTGCTGGGCTAAAGTGGTCTGGAGAGGTCTGAAGTGGGCCAAAATGTGCTGGACTGGGCTAAACTGTTCTTGGGTGG
Organism: Lathamus discolor; assembly: GCF_037157495.1. Taxonomy (NCBI): domain Eukaryota; kingdom Metazoa; phylum Chordata; class Aves; order Psittaciformes; family Psittacidae; genus Lathamus; species Lathamus discolor. The sequence continues at coordinate 364,349 of NC_088891.1, read as the reverse complement.
GCTTAATTGCACTGGACTGAGCTAAAGTGGGCTGGACTGGTCTGAATTGGGTCAAAGTAGTGCCAAGCCATGCTGTGTAGGAAACGAGCCGTTTTGCCTGTAGCAAGCGAGGGTGGGCTGAGCTCTGCTGGGCTGGACAAGGCTAAACTGTGCTGAAGTGGGCTAAAGTGGGCTGGACTGGTCTGAAGTGGGCCAAAGTGGTCTAAACTCTCCTGAAGTGGGCCAAACTGGGCTGAACGGTGCTGGAGTGGCTGAAGTGGGCTGAAGGGGGCTTCACTGGGTTCGACAGATCTGAGCTTGTCTGAAAGTGACTGGACTGGGCCGAATTGGAGTAAATTTTGCTGGGCTGGGCTGAACTGGGCTGAACTGAGGTAAACTGGCTTGAAGTGGCTGATCATGTCTTGGCTGGGCTGTGCTAAAGCAGGCTGAACTGTGCTAAAGTGGGCCTAATTGGGCTCAGCTTGTCTGCGCTGAGCTGCAGTGGGCTGGGCTGTAAAGTGGGCTGAACTGGGTTAAATTGGGCAGGGATAAGATGGACTGGGCTAAACTGGGCTGGACTGAGCTGGCCTAAAGTACGCTACGTTGGTCTGGGAAGGGCTAAAGTGGGCTAAACTGTAGTGGGCTGGGCTGCGTTGGGGTAAAGTGGGCTGGACTGGTCTGAATTGGGCTTAACTGTGACAAAGTGTTCTGGATAGATGTGAATTGGGATAAACTAGGCTGAAGTGGTCTAAAGTGTGCTGGGCTGGTCTGAAGTGGGCTGAAGTGTGCTCAAAAGGGCTATGGTGTGCTGGATGGTCTGAATTGGGCTAAACGCTGCAGAACTGTGCTAAATTGGTTGGGACAGGTCTGAACTGGGCTGGGCTGAGCTACGTTGGTCTGGCCAGGGCAAAACTGGTCTGAAGTGGGCTAAAGTGGGCTGGGCTGGGCTAAAGTGGAACGGACCTTGCTAAAGCTGGCTGCGCTGGGCTGAAGTGGGCTGAAGGGGCTGGGGTGAGCTGGAATGGGCTGGACAGGGCTAATGTGGCCTGGACTGAAGTGGGGTAAAGTGTCTGAAGTGAGATAAGCTGGGCTGGACTGGTGTGCACTGGGCTAAACTGGGCTGTGCTGGGCTAAAGTGGTCTGGAGAGGTCTGAAGTGGGCCAAAATGTGCTGGACTGGGCTAAACTGTTCTTGGGTGGGCTTAATTGCACTGGACTGAGCTAAAGTGGGCTGGACTGGTCTGAATTGGGTCAAAGTAGTGCCAAGCCATGCTGTGTAGCAAACGAGCCGTTTTGCCTGTAGCAAGCGAGGGTGGGCTGAGCTCTGCTGGGCTGGACAAGGCTAAACTGTGCTGAAGTGGGCTAAAGTGGGCTGGACTGGTCTGAAGTGGGCCAAAGTGGTCTAAACTCTCCTGAAGTGGGCCAAACTGGGCTGAACGGTGCTGGAGTGGCTGAAGTGGGCTGAAGGGGGCTTCACTGGGTTAGACAGATCTGAGCTTGTCTGAAAGTGACTGGACTGGGCCGAATTGGAGTAAATTTTGCTGGGCTGGGCTGGGCTGAACTGGGCTGAACTGAGGTAAACTGGCTTGAAGTGGCTGATCATGTCTTGGCTGGGCTGTGCTAAACCAGGCTGAACTGTGCTAAAGTGGGCCTAATTGGGCTCAGCTTGTCTGCGCTGAGCTGCAGTGGGCTGGGCTGTAAAGTGGGCTGAACTGGGTTAAATTGGGCAGGGATAAGATGGACTGGGCTAAACTGGGCTGGACTGAGCTGGCCTAAAGTACGCTACGTTGGTCTGGGAAGGGCTAAAGTGGGCTAAACTGTAGTGGGCTGGGCTGCGTTGGGGTAAAGTGGGCTGGACTGGTCTGAATTGGGCTTAACTGTGACAAAGTGTTCTGGATAGATGTGAATTGGGATAAACTAGGCTGAACTGGTCTAAAGTGTGCTGGTCTGGTCTGAAGTGGGCTGAAGTGTGCTCAAAAGGGCTATGGTGTGCTGGATGGTCTGAATTGGGCTAAACGCTGCAGAACTGTGCTAAATTGGTTGGGACAGGTCTGAACTGGGCTGGGCTGAGCTACGTTGGTCTGGCCAGGGCAAAACTGGTCTGAAGTGGGCTAAAGTGGGCTGGGCTGGGCTAAAGTGGAACGGACCTTGCTAAAGCTGGCTGCGCTGGGCTGAAGTGGGCTGAAGGGGCTGGGGTGAGCTGGAATGGGCTGGACAGGGCTAATGTGGCCTGGACTGAAGTGGGGTAAAGTGTCTGAAGTGAGATAAGCTGGGCTGGACTGGTGTGCACTGGGCTAAACTGGGCTGTGCTGGGCTAAAGTGGTCTGGAGAGGTCTGAAGTGGGCCAAAATGTGCTGGACTGGGCTAAACTGTTCTTGGGTGGGCTTAATTGCACTGGACTGAGCTAAAGTGGGCTGGACTGGTCTGAATTGGGTCAAAGTAGTGCCAAGCCATGCTGTGTAGCAAACGAGCCGTTTTGCCTGTAGCAAGCGAGGGTGGGCTGAGCTCTGCTGGGCTGGACAAGGCTAAACTGTGCTGAAGTGGGCTAAAGTGGGCTGGACTGGTCTGAAGTGGGCCAAAGTGGTCTAAACTCTCCTGAAGTGGGCCAAACTGGGCTGAACGGTGCTGGAGTGGCTGAAGTGGGCTGAAGGGGGCTTCACTGGGTTCGACAGATCTGAGCTTGTCTGAAAGTGACTGGACTGGGCCGAATTGGAGTAAATTATGCTGGGCTGGGCTGAACTGGGCTGAACTGAGGTAAAGTGGCTTGAAGTGGCTGATCATGTCTTGGCTGGGCTGTGCTAAAGCAGGCTGAACTGTGCTAAAGTGGGCCTAATTGGGCTCAGCTTGTCTGCGCTGAGCTGCAGTGGGCTGGGCTGTAAAGTGGGCTGAACTGGGTTAAATTGGGCAGGGATAAGATGGATTGGGCTAAACTGGGCTGGACTGAGCTGGCCTAAAGTACGCTACGTTGGTCTGGGAAGGGCTAAAGTGGGCTAAACTGTAGTGGGCTGGGCTGCGTTGGGCTAAAGTGGGCTGGACTGGTCTGAATTGGGCTTAACTGTGACAAAGTGTTCTGGATAGATGTGAATTGGGATAAACTAGGCTGAAGTGGTCTAAAGTGTGCTGGGCTGGTCTGAAGTGGGCTGAAGTGTGCTCAAAAGGGCTATGGTGTGCTGGATGGTCTGAATTGGGCTAAACGCTGCAGAACTGTGCTAAATTGGTTGGGACAGGTCTGAACTGGGCTGGGCTGAGCTAAGTTGGTCTGGCCAGGGCAAAACTGGTCTGAAGTGGGCTAAAGTGGGCTGGGCTGGGCTAAAGTGGAACGGACCTTGCTAAAGCTGGCTGCGCTGGGCTGAAGTGGGCTGAAGGGGCTGGGGTGAGCTGGAATGGGCTGGACAGGGCTAATGTGGCCTGGACTGAAGTGGGGTAAAGTGTCTTAAGTGAGATAAGCTGGGCTGGACTGGTGTGCACTGGGCTAAACTGGGCTGTGCTGGGCTAAAGTGGTCTGGAGAGGTCTGAAGTGGGCCAAAATGTGCTGGACTGGGCTAAACTGTTCTTGGGTGGGCTTAATTGCACTGGACTGAGCTAAAGTGGGCTGGACTGGTCTGAATTGGGTCAAAGTAGTGCCAAGCCATGCTGTGTAGGAAACGAGCCGTTTTGCCTGTAGCAAGCGAGGGTGGGCTGAGCTCTGCTGGGCTGGACAAGGCTAAACTGTGTTGAAGTGGGCTAAAGTGGGCTGGACTGGTCTGAAGTGGGCCAAAGTGGTCTAAACTCTCCTGAAGTGGGCCAAACTGGGCTGAACGGTGCTGGAGTGGCTGAAGTGGGCTGAAGGGGGCTTCACTGGGTTAGACAGATCTGAGCTTGTCTGAAAGTGACTGGACTGGGCCGAATTGGAGTAAATTTTGCTGGGCTGGGCTGAACTGGGCTGAACTGAGGTAAACTGGCTTGAAGTGGCTGATCATGTCTTGGCTGGGCTGTGCTAAACCAGGCTGAACTGTGCTAAAGTGGGCCTAATTGGGCTCAGCTTGTCTGCGCTGAGCTGCAGTGGGCTGGGCTGTAAAGTGGGCTGAACTGGGTTAAATTGGGCGAAGATAAGATGGACTGGGCTAAACTGGGCTGGACTGAGCTGGCCTAAAGTACGCTACGTTGGTCTGGGAAGGGCTAAAGTGGGCTAAACTGTAGTGGGCTGGGCTGCGTTGGGCTAAAGTGGGCTGGACTGGTCTGAATTGGGCTTAACTGTGACAAAGTGTTCTGGATAGATGTGAATTGGGATAAACTAGGCTGAAGTGGTCTAAAGTGTGCTGGGCTGGTCTGAAGTGGGCTGAAGTGTGCTCAAAAGGGCTATGGTGTGCTGGATGGTCTGAATTGGGCTAAACGCTGCAGAACTGTGCTAAATTGGTTGGGACAGGTCTGAACTGGGCTGGGCTGAGCTAAGTTGGTCTGGCCAGGGCAAAACTGGTCTGAAGTGGGCTAAAGTGGGCTGGGCTGGGCTAAAGTGGAACGGACCTTGCTAAAGCTGGCTGCGCTGGGCTGAAGTGGGCTGAAGGGGCTGGGGTGAGCTGGAATGGGCTGGACGGGGCTAATGTGGCCTGGACTGAAGTGGGGTAAAGTGTCTGAAGTGAGATAAGCTGGGCTGGACTGGTGTGCACTGGGCTAAACTGGGCTGTGCTGGGCTAAAGTGGTCTGGAGAGGTCTGAAGTGGGCCAAAATGTGCTGGACTGGGCTAAACTGTTCTTTGGTGGGCTTAATTGCACGGGACTGAGCTAAAGTGGGCTGGACTGGTCTGAATTGTGTCAAAGTAGTGCCAAGCCATGCTGTGTAGCAAACGAGCCGTTTTGCCTGTAGCAAGCGAGGGTGGGCTGAGCTCTGCTGGGCTGGACAAGGCTAAACTGTGCTGAAGTGGGCTAAAGTGGGCTGGACTGGTCTGAAGTGGGCCAAAGTAGTGCCAAGCCATGCTGTGTAGCAAACGAGCCATTTTGCCTGAAGCAAGCGAGGGTGGGCTGGGCTCTGCTGGGCTGGACAAGGCTAAACTGTGCTGAAGTGGGCTAAAGTGGGCTGGACTGGTCTGAGGTGGGCCAAAGTGGTCTAAACTCTCCTGAAGTGGGCCAAACTGGGCTGAACGGTGCTGGAGTGGCTGAAGTGGGCTGAAGGGGGCTTCACTGGGTTAGACAGATCTGAGCTTGTCTGAAAGTGACTGAACTGGGCCGAATTGGAGTAAATTTTGCTGGGCTGGGCTGAACTGGGCTGAACTGAGGTAAACTGGCTTGAAGTGGCTGATCATATCTTGGCTGGGCTGTGCTAAACCAGGCCGAACTGTGCTAAAGTGGGCCTAATTGGGCTCAGCTTGTCTGCGCTGAGCTGCAGTGGGCTGGGCTGTAAAGTGGGCTGAACTGGGTTAAATTGGGCAGGGATAAGATGGATTGGGCTAAACTGGGCTGGACTGAGCTGGCCTAAAGTACGCTACGTTGGTCTGGGAAGGGCTAAAGTGGGCTAAACTGTAGTGGGCTGGGCTGCGTTGGGCTAAAGTGGGCTGGACTGGTCTGAATTGGGCTTAACTGTGACAAAGTGTTCTGGATAGATGTGAATTGGGATAAACTAGGCTGAAGTGGTCTAAAGTGTGCTGGGCTGGTCTGAAGTGGGCTGAAGTGTGCTCAAAAGGGCTATGGTGTGCTGGATGGTCTGAATTGGGCTAAACGCTGCAGAACTGTGCTAAATTGGTTGGGACAGGTCTGAACTGGGCTGGGCTGAGCTAAGTTGGTCTGGCCAGGGCAAAACTGGTCTGAAGTGGGCTAAAGTGGGCTGGGCTGGGCTAAAGTGGAACGGACCTTGCTAAAGCTGGCTGCGCTGGGCTGAAGTGGGCTGAAGGGGCTGGGGTGAGCTGGAATGGGCTGGACAGGGCTAATGTGGCCTGGACTGAAGTGGGGTAAAGTGTCTGAAGTGAGATAAGCTGGGCTGGACTGGTGTGCACTGGGCTAAACTGGGCTGTGCTGGGCTAAAGTGGTCTGGAGAGGTCTGAAGTGGGCCAAAATGTGCTGGACTGGGCTAAACTGTTCTTGGGTGGGCTTAATTGCACTGGACTGAGCTAAAGTGGGCTGGACTGGTCTGAATTGGGTCAAAGTAGTGCCAAGCCATGCTGTGTAGCAAACGAGCCGTTTTGCCTGTAGCAAGCGAGGGTGGGCTGAGCTCTGCTGGGCTGGACAAGGCTAAACTGTGCTGAAGTGGGCTAAACTGGGCTGGACTGGTCTGAAGTGGGCCAAAGTGGTCTAAACTCTCCTGAAGTGGGCCAAACTGGGCTGAACGGTGCTGGAGTGGCTGAAGGGGGCTTCACTGGGTTAGACAGATCTGAGCTTGTCTGAAAGTGACTGGACTGGGCCGAATTGGAGTAAATTTTGCTGAGCTGGGCTGAACTGGGCTGAACTGAGGTAAAGTGGCTTGAAGTGGCTGATCATGTCTTGGCTGGGCTGTGCTAAACCAGGCTGAACTGTGCTAAAGTGGGCCTAATTGGGCTCAGCTTGTCTGCGCTGAGCTGCAGTGGGCTGGGCTGTAAAGTGGGCTGAACTGGGTTAAATTGGGCAGGGATAAGATGGATTGGGCTAAACTGGGCTGGACTGAGCTGGCCTAAAGTACGCAACGTTGGTCTGGGAAGGGCTAAAGTGGGCTAAACTGTAGTGGGCTGGGCTGCGTTGGGGTAAAGTGGGCTGGACTGGTCTGAATTGGGCTTAACTGTGACAAAGTGTTCTGGATAGATGTGAATTGGGATAAACTAGGCTGAAGTGGTCTAAAGTGTGCTGGGCTGGTCTGAAGTGGGCTGAAGTGTGCTCAAAAGGGCTATGGTGTGCTGGATGGTCTGAATTGGGCTAAACGCTGCAGAACTGTGCTAAATTGGTTGGGACAGGTCTGAACTGGGCTGGGCTGAGCTAAGTTGGTCTGGCCAGGGCAAAACTGGTCTGAAGTGGGCTAAAGTGGGCTGGGCTGGGCTAAAGTGGAACGGACCTTGCTAAAGCTGGCTGCGCTGGGCTGAAGTGGGCTGAAGGGGCTGGGGTGAGCTGGAATGGGCTGGACAGGGCTAATGTGGCCTGGACTGAAGTGGGGTAAAGTGTCTGAAGTGAGATAAGCTGGGCTGGACTGGTGTGCACTGGGCTAAACTGGGCTGTGCTGGGCTAAAGTGGTCTGGAGAGGTCTGAAGTGGGCCAAAATGTGCTGGACTGGGCTAAACTGTTCTTGGGTGGGCTTAATTGCACTGGACTGAGCTAAAGTGGGCTGGACTGGTCTGAATTGGGTCAAAGTAGTGCCAAGCCATGCTGTGTAGCAAACGAGCCGTTTTGCCTGTAGCAAGCGAGGGTGGGCTGAGCTCTGCTGGGCTGGACAAGGCTAAACTGTGCTGAAGTGGGCTAAAGTGGGCTGGACTGGTCTGAAGTGGGCCAAAGTGGTCTAAACTCTCCTGAAGTGGGCCAAACTGGGCTGAACGGTGCTGGAGTGGCTGAAGGGGGCTTCACTGGGTTAGACAGATCTGAGCTTGTCTGAAAGTGACTGGACTGGGCCGAATTGGAGTAAATTCTGCTGGGCTGGGCTGAACTGGGCTGAACTGAGGTAAACTGGCTTGAAGTGGCTGATCATGTCTTGGCTGGGCTGGGCTGTGCTAAACCAGGCTGAACTGTGCTAAACTGGGCCTAATTGGGCTCAGCTTGTCTGCGCTGAGCTGCAATGGGCTGGGCTGTAAAGTGGGCTGAACTGGGTTAAATTGGGCAGGGATAAGATGGATTGGGCTAAACTGGGCTGGACTGAGCTGGCCTTAAGTACGCTACGTTGGTCTGGGAAGGGCTGAAGTGGGCTAAACTGTAGTGGGCTGGGCTGCGTTGGGCTAAAGTGGGCTGGACTGGTCTGAATTGGGCTTAACTGTGACAAAGTGTTCTGGATAGATGTGAATTGGGATAAACTAGGCTGAAGTGGTCTAAAGTGTGCTGGGCTGGTCTGAAGTGGGCTGAAGTGTGCTCAAAAGGGCTATGGTGTGCTGGATGGTCTGAATTGGGCTAAACGCTGCAGAACTGTGCTAAATTGGTTGGGACAGGTCTGAACTGTGCTGGGCTGAGCTAAGTTGGTCTGGCCAGGGCAAAACTGGTCTGAAGTGGGCTAAAGTGGGCTGGGCTGGGCTAAAGTGGAACGGACCTTGCTAAAGCTGGCTGCGCTGGGCTGAAGTGGGCTGAAGGGGCTGGGGTGAGCTGGAATGGGCTGGACAGGGCTAATGTGGCCTGGACTGAAGTGGGGTAAAGTGTCTGAAGTGAGATAAGCTGGGCTGGACTGGTGTGCACTGGGCTAAACTGGGCTGTGCTGGGCTAAAGTGGTCTGGAGAGGTCTGAAGTGGGCCAAAATGTGCTGGACTGGGCTAAACGGTTCTTGGGTGGGCTTAATTGCACCGGACTGAGCTAAAGTGGGCTGGACTGGTCTGAATTGGGTCAAAGCAGTGCCAAGCCATGCTGTGTAGCAAACGAGCCGTTTTGCCTGTAGCAAGCGAGGGTGGGCTGAGCTCTGCTGGGCTGGACAAGGCTAAACTGTGTGGAAGTGGGCTAAAGTGGGCTGGACTGGTCTGAAGTGGGCCAAAGTGGTCTAAACTCTCCTGAAGTGGGCCAAACTGGGCTGAACGGTGCTGGAGTGGCTGAAGTGGGCTGAAGGGGGCTTCACTGGGTTAGACAGATCTGAGCTTGTCTGAAAGTGACTGGACTGGGCCGAATTGGAGTAAATTTTGCTGGGCTGGGCTGAACTGGGCTGAACTGAGGTAAAGTGGCTTGAAGTGGCTGATCATGTCTTGGCTGGGCTGTGCTAAACCAGGCTGAACTGTGCTAAAGTGGGCCTAATTGGGCTCAGCTTGTCTGCGCTGAGCTGCAGTGGGCTGGGCTGTAAAGTGGGCTGAACTGGGTTAAATTGGGCAGGGATAAGATGGATTGGGCTAAACTGGGCTGGACTGAGCTGGCCTAAAGTACGCTACGTTGGTCTGGGAAGGGCTAAAGTGGGCTAAACTGTAGTGGGCTGGGCTGCGTTGGGCTAAAGTGGGCTGGACTGGTCTGAATTGGGCTTAACTGTGACAAAGTGTTCTGGATAGATGTGAATTGGGATAAACTAGGCTGAACTGGTCTGAAGTGTGCTGGGCTGGTCTGAAGTGGGCTGAAGTGTGCTCAAAAGGGCTATGGTGTGCTGGATGGTCTGAATTGGGCTAAACGCTGCAGAACTGTGCTAAATTGGTTGGGACAGGTCTGAACTGGGCTGGGCTGAGCTAAGTTGGTCTGGCCAGGGCAAAACTGGTCTGAAGTGGGCTAAAGTGGGCTGGGCTGGGCTAAAGTGGAACGGACCTTGCTAAAGCTGGCTGCGCTGGGCTGAAGTGGGCTGAAGGGGCTGGGGTGAGCTGGAATGGGCTGGACGGGGCTAATGTGGCCTGGACTGAAGTGGGGTAAAGTGTCTGAAGTGAGATAAGCTGGGCTGGACTGGTGTGCACTGGGCTAAACTGGGCTGTGCTGGGCTAAAGTGGTCTGGAGAGGTCTGAAGTGGGCCAAAATGTGCTGGACTGGGCTAAACTGTTCTTGGGTGGGCTTAATTGCACCGGACTGAGCTAAAGTGGGCTGGACTGGTCTGAATTGGGTCAAAGCAGTGCCAAGCCATGCTGTGTAGCAAACGAGCCGTTTTGCCTGTAGCAAGCGAGGGTGGGCTGAGCTCTGCTGGGCTGGACAAGGCTAAACTGTGTGGAAGTGGGCTAAAGTGGGCTGGACTGGTCTGAAGTGGGCCAAAGTGGTCTAAACTCTCCTGAAGTGGGCCAAACTGGGCTGAACGGTGCTGGAGTGGCTGAAGTGGGCTGAAGGGGGCTTCACTGGGTTAGACAGATCTGAGCTTGTCTGAAAGTGACTGGACTGGGCCGAATTGGAGTAAATTTTGCTGGGCTGGGCTGAACTGGGCTGAACTGAGGTAAAGTGGCTTGAAGTGGCTGATCATGTCTTGGCTGGGCTGGGCTAAACCAGGCTGAACTGTGCTAAAGTGGGCCTAATTGGGCTCAGCTTGTCTGCGCTGAGCTGCAGTGGGCTGGGCTGTAAAGTGGGCTGAACTGGGTTAAATTGGGCAGGGATAAGATGGACTGGGCTAAACTGGGCTGGACTGAGCTGGCCTAAAGTACGCTACGTTGGTCTGGGAAGGGCTGAAGTGGGCTAAACTGTAGTGGGCTGGGCTGCGTTGGGCTAAAGTGGGCTGGACTGGTCTGAATTGGGCTTAACTGTGACAAAGTGTTCTGGATAGATGTGAATTGGGATAAACTAGGCTGAAGTGGTCTAAAGTGTGCTGGGCTGGTCTGAAGTGGGCTGAAGTGTGCTCAAAAGGGCTATGGTGTGCTGGATGGTCTGAATTGGGCTAAACGCTGCAGAACTGTGCTAAATTGGTTGGGACAGGTCTGAACTGGGCTGGGCTGAGCTAAGTTGGTCTGGCCAGGGCAAAACTGGTCTGAAGTGGGCTAAAGTGGGCTGGGCTGGGCTAAAGTGGAACGGACCTTGCTAAAGCTGGCTGCGCTGGGCTGAAGTGGGCTGAAGGGGCTGGAATGGGCTGGACGGGGCTAATGTGGCCTGGACTGAAGTGGGGTAAAGTGTCTGAAGTGAGATAAGCTGGGCTGGACTGGTGTGCACTGGGCTAAACTGGGCTGTGCTGGGCTAAAGTGGTCTGGAGAGGTCTGAAGTGGGCCAAAATGTGCTGGACTGGGCTAAACGGTTCTTGGGTGGGCTTAATTGCACCGGACTGAGCTAAAGTGGGCTGGACTGGTCTGAATTGGGTCAAAGCAGTGCCAAGCCATGCTGTGTAGCAAACGAGCCGTTTTGCCTGTAGCAAGCGAGGGTGGGCTGGGCTCTGCTGGGCTGGACAAGGCTAAACTGTGTGGAAGTGGGCTAAAGTGGGCTGGACTGGTCTGAAGTGGGCCAAAGTGGTCTAAACTCTCCTGAAGTGGGCCAAACTGGGCTGAACGGTGCTGGAGTGGCTGAAGTGGGCTGAAGGGGGCTTCACTGGGTTAGACAGATCTGAGCTTGTCTGAAAGTGACTGGACTGGGCCGAATTGGAGTAAATTTTGCTGGGCTGGGCTGAACTGGGCTGAACTGAGGTAAAGTGGCTTGAAGTGGCTGATCATGTCTTGGCTGGGCTGTGCTAAAGCAGGCTGAACTGTGCTAAAGTGGGCCTAATTGGGCTCAGCTTGTCTGCGCTGAGCTGCAGTGGGCTGGGCTGTAAAGTGGGCTGAACTGGGTTAAATTGGGCAGGGATAAGATGGATTGGGCTAAACTGGGCTGGACTGAGCTGGCCTAAAGTACGCTACGTTGGTCTGGGAAGGGCTAAAGTGGGCTAAACTGTAGTGGGCTGGGCTGCGTTGGGCTAAAGTGGGCTGGACTGGTCTGAATTGGGCTTAACTGTGACAAAGTGTTCTGGATAGATGTGAATTGGGATAAACTAGGCTGAACTGGTCTGAAGTGTGCTGGGCTGGTCTGAAGTGGGCTGAAGTGTGCTCAAAAGGGCTATGGTGTGCTGGATGGTCTGAATTGGGCTAAACGCTGCAGAACTGTGCTAAATTGGTTGGGACAGGTCTGAACTGGGCTGGGCTGAGCTAAGTTGGTCTGGCCAGGGCAAAACTGGTCTGAAGTGGGCTAAAGTGGGCTGGGCTGGGCTAAAGTGGAACGGACCTTGCTAAAGCTGGCTGCGCTGGGCTGAAGTGGGCTGAAGGGGCTGGGGTGAGCTGGAATGGGCTGGACGGGGCTAATGTGGCCTGGACTGAAGTGGGGTAAAGTGTCTGAAGTGAGATAAGCTGGGCTGGACTGGTGTGCACTGGGCTAAACTGGGCTGTGCTGGGCTAAAGTGGTCTGGAGAGGTCTGAAGTGGGCCAAAATGTGCTGGACTGGGCTAAACTGTTCTTGGGTGGGCTTAATTGCACGGGACTGAGCTAAAGTGGGCTGGACTGGTCTGAATTGGGTCAAAGTAGTGCCAAGCCATGCTGTGTAGCAAACGAGCCGTTTTGCCTGTAGCAAGCGAGGGTGGGCTGAGCTCTGCTGGGCTGGACAAGGCTAAACTGTGCTGAAGTGGGCTAAACTGGGCTGGACTGGTCTGAAGTGGGCCAAAGTGGTCTAAACTCTCCTGAAGTGGGCCAAACTGGGCTGAACGGTGCTGGAGTGGCTGAAGTGGGCTGAAGGGGGCTTCACTGGGTTAGACAGATCTGAGCTTGTCTGAAAGTGACTGGACTGGGCCGAATTGGAGTAAATTTTGCTGGGCTGGGCTGAACTGGGCTGAACTGAGGTAAAGTGGCTTGAAGTGGCTGATCATGTCTTGGCTGGGCTGTGCTAAAGCAGGCTGAACTGTGCTAAAGTGGGCCTAATTGGGCTCAGCTTGTCTGCGCTGAGCTGCAGTGGGCTGGGCTGTAAAGTGGGCTGAACTGGGTTAAATTGGGCAGGGATAAGATGGACTGGGCTAAACTGGGCTGGACTGAGCTGGCCTAAAGTACGCTACGTTGGTCTGGGAAGGGCTAAAGTGGGCTAAACTGTAGTGGGCTGGGCTGCGTTGGGCTAAAGTGGGCTGGACTGGTCTGAATTGGGCTTAACTGTGACAAAGTGTTCTGGATAGATGTGAATTGGGATAAACTAGGCTGAAGTGGTCTAAAGTGTGCTGGGCTGGTCTGAAGTGGGCTGAAGTGTGCTCAAAAGGGCTATGGTGTGCTGGATGGACTGAATTGGGCTAAACGCTGCAGAACTGTGCTAAATTGGTTGGGACAGGTCTGAACTGGGCTGGGCTGAGCTAAGTTGGTCTGGCCAGGGCAAAACTGGTCTGAAGTGGGCTAAAGTGGGCTGGGCTGGGCTAAAGTGGAACGGACCTTGCTAAAGCTGGCTGCGCTGGGCTGAAGTGGGCTGAAGGGGCTGGGGTGAGCTGGAATGGGCTGGACGGGGCTAATGTGGCCTGGACTGAAGTGGGGTAAAGTGTCTTAAGTGAGATAAGCTGGGCTGGACTGGTGTGCACTGGGCTAAACTGGGCTGTGCTGGGCTAAAGTGGTCTGGAGAGGTCTGAAGTGGGCCAAAATGTGCTGGACTGGGCTAAACTGTTCTTGGGTGGGCTTAATTGCACTGGACTGAGCTAAAGTGGGCTGGACTGGTCTGAATTGGGTCAAAGTAGTGCCAAGCCATGCTGTGTAGCAAACGAGCCGTTTTGCCTGTAGCAAGCGAGGGTGGGCTGAGCTCTGCTGGGCTGGACAAGGCTAAACTGTGTGGAAGTGGGCTAAACTGGGCTGGACTGGTCTGAGGTGGGCCAAAGTGGTCTAAACTCTCCTGAAGTGGGCCAAACTGGGCTGAACGGTGCTGGAGTGGCTGAAGTGGGCTGCAGGGGGCTTCACTGGGTTCGACAGATCTGAGCTTGTCTGAAAGTGACTGGACTGGGCCGAATTGGAGTAAATTTTGCTGGGCTGGGCTGAACTGGGCTGAACTGAGGTAAAGTGGCTTGAAGTGGCTGATCATGTCTTGGCTGGGCTGTGCTAAACCAGGCTGAACTGTGCTAAAGTGGGCCTAATTGGGCTCAGCTTGTCTGCGCTGAGCTGCAGTGGGCTGGGCTGTAAAGTGGGCTGAACTGGGTTAAATTGGGCAGGGATAAGATGGACTGGGCTAAACTGGGCTGGACTGAGCTGGCCTAAAGTACGCTACGTTGGTCTGGGAAGGGCTAAAGTGGGCTAAACTGTAGTGGGCTGGGCTGCGTTGGGCTAAAGTGGGCTGGACTGGTCTGAATTGGGCTTAACTGTGACAAAGTGTTCTGGATAGATGTGAATTGGGATAAACTAGGCTGAAGTGGTCTAAAGTGTGCTGGGCTGGTCTGAAGTGGGCTGAAGTGTGCTCAAAAGGGCTATGGTGTGCTGGATGGTCTGAATTGGGCTAAACGCTGCAGAACTGTGCTAAATTGGTTGGGACAGGTCTGAACTGGGCTGGGCTGAGCTAAGTTGGTCTGGCCAGGGCAAAACTGGTCTGAAGTGGGCTAAAGTGGGCTGGGCTGGGCTAAAGTGGAACGGACCTTGCTAAAGCTGGCTGCGCTGGGCTGAAGTGGGCTGAAGGGGCTGGGGTGAGCTGGAATGGGCTGGACGGGGCTAATGTGGCCTGGACTGAAGTGGGGTAAAGTGTCTGAAGTGAGATAAGCTGGGCTGGACTGGTGTGCACTGGGCTAAACTGGGCTGTGCTGGGCTAAAGTGGTCTGGAGAGGTCTGAAGTGGGCCAAAATGTGCTGGACTGGGCTAAACTGTTCTTGGGTGGGCTTAATTGCACCGGACTGAGCTAAAGTGGGCTGGACTGGTCTGAATTGGGTCAAAGTAGTGCCAAGCCATGCTGTGTAGCAAACGAGCCGTTTTGCCTGTAGCAAGCGAGGGTGGGCTGAGCTCTGCTGGGCTGGACAAGGCTAAACTGTGTGGAAGTGGGCTAAAGTGGGGTGGACTGGTCTGAAGTGGGCCAAAGTGGTCTAAACTCTCCTGAAGTGGGCCAAACTGGGCTGAACGGTGCTGGAGTGGCTGAAGTGGGCTGCAGGGGGCTTCACTGGGTTAGACAGATCTGAGCTTGTCTGAAAGTGACTGGACTGGGCCGAATTGGAGTAAATTTTGCTGGGCTGGGCTGAACTGGGCTGAACTGAGGTAAAGTGGCTTGAAGTGGCTGATCATGTCTTGGCTGGGCTGTGCTAAACCAGGCTGAACTGTGCTAAAGTGGGCCTAATTGGGCTCAGCTTGTCTGCGCTGAGCTGCAGTGGGCTGGGCTGTAAAGTGGGCTGAACTGGGTTAAATTGGGCAGGGATAAGATGGATTGGGCTAAACTGGGCTGGACTGAGCTGGCCTAAAGTACACTACGTTGGTCTGGGAAGGGCTAAAGTGGGCTAAACTGTAGTGGGCTGGGCTGCGTTGGGCTAAAGTGGGCTGGACTGGTCTGAATTGGGCTTAACTGTGACAAAGTGTTCTGGATAGATGTGAACTGGGATAAACTAGGCTGAAGTGGTCTAAAGTGTGCTGGGCTGGTCTGAAGTGGGCTGAAGTGTGCTCAAAAGGGCTATGGTGTGCTGGATGGTCTGAATTGGGCTAAACGCTGCAGAACAGTGCTAAATTGGTTGGGACAGGTCTGAACTGGGCTGGGCTGAGCTAAGTTGGTCTGGCCAGGGCAAAACTGGTCTGAAGTGGGCTAAAGTGGGCTGGGCTGGGCTAAAGTGGAACGGACCTTGCTAAAGCTGGCTGCGCTGGGCTGAAGTGGGCTGAAGGGGCTGGGGTGAGCTGGAATGGGCTGGACAGGGCTAATGGGGCCTGGACTGAAGTGGGGTAAAGTGTCTGAAGTGAGATAAGCTGGGCTGGACTGGTGTGCACTGGGCTAAACTGGGCTGTGCTGGGCTAAAGTGGTCTGGAGAGGTCTGAAGTGGGCCAAAATGTGCTGGACTGGGCTAAACGGTTCTTGGGTGGGCTTAATTGCACCGGACTGAGCTAAAGTGGGCTGGACTGGTCTGAATTGGGTCAAAGTAGTGCCAAGCCATGCTGTGTAGCAAACGAGCCGTTTTGCCTGTAGCAAGCGAGGGTGGGCTGAGCTCTGCTGGGCTGGACAAGGCTAAACTGTGCTGAAGTGGGCTAAACTGGGCTGGACTGGTCTGAAGTGGGCCAAAGTGGTCTAAACTCTCCTGAAGTGGGCCAAACTGGGCTGAACGGTGCTGGAGTGGCTGAAGTGGGCTGCAGGGGGCTTCACTGGGTTCGACAGATCTGAGCTTGTCTGAAAGTGACTGGACTGGGCCGAATTGGAGTAAATTTTGCTGGGCTGGGCTGAACTGGGCTGAACTGAGGTAAACTGGCTTGAAGTGGCTGATCATGTCTTGGCTGGGCTGTGCTAAAGCAGGCTGAACTGTGCTAAAGTGGGCCTAATTGGGCTCAGCTTGTCTGCGCTGAGCTGCAGTGGGCTGGGCTGTAAAGTGGGCTGAACTGGGTTAAATTGGGCAGGGATAAGATGGACTGGGCTAAACTGGGCTGGACTGAGCTGGCCTAAAGTACGCTACGTTGGTCTGGGAAGGGCTAAAGTGGGCTAAACTGTAGTGGGCTGGGCTGCGTTGGGCTAAAGTGGGCTGGACTGGTCTGAATTGGGCTTAACTGTGACAAAGTGTTCTGGATAGATGTGAATTGGGATAAACTAGGCTGAACTGGTCTAAAGTGTGCTGGGCTGGTCTGAAGTGGGCTGAAGTGTGCTCAAAAGGGCTATGGTGTGCTGGATGGTCTGAATTGGGCTAAACGCTGCAGAACTGTGCTAAATTGGTTGGGACAGGTCTGAACTGGGCTGGGCTGAGCTAAGTTGGTCTGGCCAGGGCAAAACTGGTCTGAAGTGGGCTAAAGTGGGCTGGGCTGGGCTAAAGTGGAACGGACCTTGCTAAAGCTGGCTGCGCTGGGCTGAAGTGGGCTGAAGGGGCTGGGGTGAGCTGGAATGGGCTGGACGGGGCTAATGGGGCCTGGACTGAAGTGGGGTAAAGTGTCTGAAGTGAGATAAGCTGGGCTGGACTGGTGTG
The DNA here is from genome assembly GCF_037157495.1 of Lathamus discolor. Classification (NCBI taxonomy): domain Eukaryota; kingdom Metazoa; phylum Chordata; class Aves; order Psittaciformes; family Psittacidae; genus Lathamus; species Lathamus discolor. The sequence continues at coordinate 347,832 of NC_088891.1, read as the reverse complement.
CACTGGGCTAAACTGGGCTGTGCTGGGCTAAAGTGGTCTGGAGAGGTCTGAAGTGGGCCAAAATGTGCTGGACTGGGCTAAACTGTTCTTGGGTGGGCTTAATTGCACCGGACTGAGCTAAAGTGGGCTGGACTGGTCTGAATTGGGTCAAAGTAGAGCCAAGCCATGCTGTGTAGCAAACGAGCCGTTTTGCCTGTAGCAAGCGAGGGTGGGCTGAGCTCTGCTGGGCTGGACAAGGCTAAACTGTGTGGAAGTGGGCTAAAGTGGGGTGGACTGGTCTGAAGTGGGCCAAAGTGGTCTAAACTCTCCTGAAGTGGGCCAAACTGGGCTGAACGGTGCTGGAGTGGCTGAAGTGGGCTGCAGGGGGCTTCACTGGGTTAGACAGATCTGAGCTTGTCTGAAAGTGACTGGACTGGGCCGAATTGGAGTAAATTTTGCTGGGCTGGGCTGAACTGGGCTGAACTGAGGTAAAGTGGCTTGAAGTGGCTGATCATGTCTTGGCTGGGCTGTGCTAAACCAGGCTGAACTGTGCTAAAGTGGGCCTAATTGGGCTCAGCTTGTCTGCGCTGAGCTGCAGTGGGCTGGGCTGTAAAGTGGGCTGAACTGGGTTAAATTGGGCAGGGATAAGATGGATTGGGCTAAACTGGGCTGGACTGAGCTGGCCTAAAGTACACTACGTTGGTCTGGGAAGGGCTAAAGTGGGCTAAACTGTAGTGGGCTGGGCTGCGTTGGGCTAAAGTGGGCTGGACTGGTCTGAATTGGGCTTAACTGTGACAAAGTGTTCTGGATAGATGTGAACTGGGATAAACTAGGCTGAAGTGGTCTAAAGTGTGCTGGGCTGGTCTGAAGTGGGCTGAAGTGTGCTCAAAAGGGCTATGGTGTGCTGGATGGTCTGAATTGGGCTAAACGCTGCAGAACAGTGCTAAATTGGTTGGGACAGGTCTGAACTGGGCTGGGCTGAGCTAAGTTGGTCTGGCCAGGGCAAAACTGGTCTGAAGTGGGCTAAAGTGGGCTGGGCTGGGCTAAAGTGGAACGGACCTTGCTAAAGCTGGCTGCGCTGGGCTGAAGTGGGCTGAAGGGGCTGGGGTGAGCTGGAATGGGCTGGACAGGGCTAATGGGGCCTGGACTGAAGTGGGGTAAAGTGTCTGAAGTGAGATAAGCTGGGCTGGACTGGTGTGCACTGGGCTAAACTGGGCTGTGCTGGGCTAAAGTGGTCTGGAGAGGTCTGAAGTGGGCCAAAATGTGCTGGACTGGGCTAAACGGTTCTTGGGTGGGCTTAATTGCACCGGACTGAGCTAAAGTGGGCTGGACTGGTCTGAATTGGGTCAAAGTAGTGCCAAGCCATGCTGTGTAGCAAACGAGCCGTTTTGCCTGTAGCAAGCGAGGGTGGGCTGAGCTCTGCTGGGCTGGACAAGGCTAAACTGTGCTGAAGTGGGCTAAACTGGGCTGGACTGGTCTGAAGTGGGCCAAAGTGGTCTAAACTCTCCTGAAGTGGGCCAAACTGGGCTGAACGGTGCTGGAGTGGCTGAAGTGGGCTGCAGGGGGCTTCACTGGGTTCGACAGATCTGAGCTTGTCTGAAAGTGACTGGACTGGGCCGAATTGGAGTAAATTTTGCTGGGCTGGGCTGAACTGGGCTGAACTGAGGTAAACTGGCTTGAAGTGGCTGATCATGTCTTGGCTGGGCTGTGCTAAAGCAGGCTGAACTGTGCTAAAGTGGGCCTAATTGGGCTCAGCTTGTCTGCGCTGAGCTGCAGTGGGCTGGGCTGTAAAGTGGGCTGAACTGGGTTAAATTGGGCAGGGATAAGATGGACTGGGCTAAACTGGGCTGGACTGAGCTGGCCTAAAGTACGCTACGTTGGTCTGGGAAGGGCTAAAGTGGGCTAAACTGTAGTGGGCTGGGCTGCGTTGGGCTAAAGTGGGCTGGACTGGTCTGAATTGGGCTTAACTGTGACAAAGTGTTCTGGATAGATGTGAATTGGGATAAACTAGGCTGAAGTGGTCTAAAGTGTGCTGGGCTGGTCTGAAGTGGGCTGAAGTGTGCTCAAAAGGGCTATGGTGTGCTGGATGGTCTGAATTGGGCTAAACGCTGCAGAACTGTGCTAAATTGGTTGGGACAGGTCTGAACTGGGCTGGGCTGAGCTAAGTTGGTCTGGCCAGGGCAAAACTGGTCTGAAGTGGGCTAAAGTGGGCTGGGCTGGGCTAAAGTGGAACGGACCTTGCTAAAGCTGGCTGCGCTGGGCTGAAGTGGGCTGAAGGGGCTGGGGTGAGCTGGAATGGGCTGGACGGGGCTAATGGGGCCTGGACTGAAGTGGGGTAAAGTGTCTTAAGTGAGATAAGCTGGGCTGGACTGGTGTGCACTGGGCTAAACTGGGCTGTGCTGGGCTAAAGTGGTCTGGAGAGGTCTGAAGTGGGCCAAAATGTGCTGGACTGGGCTAAACTGTTCTTGGGTGGGCTTAATTGCACCGGACTGAGCTAAAGTGGGCTGGACTGGTCTGAATTGGGTCAAAGTAGTGCCAAGCCATGCTGTGTAGCAAACGAGCCGTTTTGCCTGTAGCAAGCGAGGGTGGGCTGAGCTCTGCTGGGCTGGACAAGGCTAAACTGTGCTGAAGTGGGCTAAACTGGGCTGGACTGGTCTGAAGTGGGCCAAAGTGGTCTAAACTCTCCTGAAGTGGGCCAAACTGGGCTGAACGGTGCTGGAGTGGCTGAAGTGGGCTGAAGGGGGCTTCACTGGGTTCGACAGATCTGAGCTTGTCTGAAAGTGACTGGACTGGGCCGAATTGGAGTAAATTTTGCTGGGCTGGGCTGAACTGGGCTGAACTGAGGTAAAGTGGCTTGAAGTGGCTGATCATGTCTTGGCTGGGCTGTGCTAAAGCAGGCTGAACTGTGCTAAAGTGGGCCTAATTGGGCTCAGCTTGTCTGCGCTGAGCTGCAGTGGGCTGGGCTGTAAAGTGGGCTGAACTGGGTTAAATTGGGCAGGGATAAGATGGACTGGGCTAAACTGGGCTGGACTGAGCTGGCCTAAAGTACGCTACGTTGGTCTGGGAAGGGCTAAAGTGGGCTAAACTGTAGTGGGCTGGGCTGCGTTGGGCTAAAGTGGGCTGGACTGGTCTGAATTGGGCTTAACTGTGACAAAGTGTTCTGGATAGATGTGAATTGGGATAAACTAGGCTGAAGTGGTCTAAAGTGTGCTGGGCTGGTCTGAAGTGGGCTGAAGTGTGCTCAAAAGGGCTATGGTGTGCTGGATGGACTGAATTGGGCTAAACGCTGCAGAACTGTGCTAAATTGGTTGGGACAGGTCTGAACTGGGCTGGGCTGAGCTAAGTTGGTCTGGCCAGGGCAAAACTGGTCTGAAGTGGGCTAAAGTGGGCTGGGCTGGGCTAAAGTGGAACGGACCTTGCTAAAGCTGGCTGCGCTGGGCTGAAGTGGGCTGAAGGGGCTGGGGTGAGCTGGAATGGGCTGGACGGGGCTAATGGGGCCTGGACTGAAGTGGGGTAAAGTGTCTGAAGTGAGATAAGCTGGGCTGGACTGGTGTGCACTGGGCTAAACTGGGCTGTGCTGGGCTAAAGTGGTCTGGAGAGGTCTGAAGTGGGCCAAAATGTGCTGGACTGGGTTAAACTGTTCTTGGGTGGGCTTAATTGCACCGGACTGAGCTAAAGTGGGCTGGACTGGTCTGAATTGGGTCAAAGTAGTGCCAAGCCATGCTGTGTAGCAAACGAGCCGTTTTGCCTGTAGCAAGCGAGGGTGGGCTGAGCTCTGCTGGGCTGGACAAGGCTAAACTGTGTGGAAGTGGGCTAAAGTGGGCTGGACTGGTCTGAGGTGGGCCAAAGTGGTCTAAACTCTCCTGAAGTGGGCCAAACTGGGCTGAACGGTGCTGGAGTGGCTGAAGTGGGCTGCAGGGGGCTTCACTGGGTTAGACAGATCTGAGCTTGTCTGAAAGTGACTGGACTGGGCCGAATTGGAGTAAATTTTGCTGGGCTGGGCTGAACTGGGCTGAACTGAGGTAAAGTGGCTTGAAGTGGCTGATCATGTCTTGGCTGGGCTGTGCTAAACCAGGCTGAACTGTGCTAAAGTGGGCCTAATTGGGCTCAGCTTGTCTGCGCTGAGCTGCAGTGGGCTGGGCTGTAAAGTGGGCTGAACTGGGTTAAATTGGGCAGGGATAAGATGGATTGGGCTAAACTGGGCTGGACTGAGCTGGCCTAAAGTACGCTACGTTGGTCTGGGAAGGGCTGAAGTGGGCTAAACTGTAGTGGGCTGGGCTGCGTTGGGCTAAAGTGGGCTGGACTGGTCTGAATTGGGCTTAACTGTGACAAAGTGTTCTGGATAGATGTGAATTGGGATAAACTAGGCTGAAGTGGTCTAAAGTGTGCTGGGCTGGTCTGAAGTGGGCTGAAGTGTGCTCAAAAGGGCTATGGTGTGCTGGATGGTCTGAATTGGGCTAAACGCTGCAGAACTGTGCTAAATTGGTTGGGACAGGTCTGAACTGGGCTGGGCTGAGCTAAGTTGGTCTGGCCAGGGCAAAACTGGTCTGAAGTGGGCTAAAGTGGGCTGGGCTGGGCTAAAGTGGAACGGACCTTGCTAAAGCTGGCTGCGCTGGGCTGAAGTGGGCTGAAGGGGCTGGGGTGAGCTGGAATGGGCTGGACAGGGCTAATGTGGCCTGGACTGAAGTGGGGTAAAGTGTCTGAAGTGAGATAAGCTGGGCTGGACTGGTGTGCACTGGGTTAACTGGGCTGTGCTGGGCTAAAGTGGTCTGGAGAGGTCTGAAGTGGGCCAAAATGTGCTGGACTGGGCTAAACGGTTCTTGGGTGGGCTTAATTGCACTGGACTGAGCTAAAGTGGGCTGGACTGGTCTGAATTGGGTCAAAGTAGTGCCAAGCCATGCTGTGTAGCAAACGAGCCGTTTTGCCTGTAGCAAGCGAGGGTGGGCTGAGCTCTGCTGGGCTGGACAAGGCTAAACTGTGTGGAAGTGGGCTAAAGTGGGCTGGACTGGTCTGAGGTGGGCCAAAGTGGTCTAAACTCTCCTGAAGTGGGCCAAACTGGGCTGAACGGTGCTGGAGTGGCTGAAGTGGGCTGCAGGGGGCTTCACTGGGTTAGACAGATCTGAGCTTGTCTGAAAGTGACTGGACTGGGCCGAATTGGAGTAAATTTTGCTGGGCTGGGCTGAACTGGGCTGAACTGAGGTAAAGTGGCTTGAAGTGGCTGATCATGTCTTGGCTGGGCTGTGCTAAACCAGGCTGAACTGTGCTAAAGTGGGCCTAATTGGGCTCAGCTTGTCTGCGCTGAGCTGCAGTGGGCTGGGCTGTAAAGTGGGCTGAACTGGGTTAAATTGGGCAGGGATAAGATGGATTGGGCTAAACTGGGCTGGACTGAGCTGGCCTAAAGTACGCTACGTTGGTCTGGGAAGGGCTGAAGTGGGCTAAACTGTAGTGGGCTGGGCTGCGTTGGGCTAAAGTGGGCTGGACTGGTCTGAATTGGGCTTAACTGTGACAAAGTGTTCTGGATAGATGTGAATTGGGATAAACTAGGCTGAAGTGGTCTAAAGTGTGCTGGGCTGGTCTGAAGTGGGCTGAAGTGTGCTCAAAAGGGCTATGGTGTGCTGGATGGTCTGAATTGGGCTAAACGCTGCAGAACTGTGCTAAATTGGTTGGGACAGGTCTGAACTGGGCTGGGCTGAGCTAAGTTGGTCTGGCCAGGGCAAAACTGGTCTGAAGTGGGCTAAAGTGGGCTGGGCTGGGCTAAAGTGGAACGGACCTTGCTAAAGCTGGCTGCGCTGGGCTGAAGTGGGCTGAAGGGGCTGGGGTGAGCTGGAATGGGCTGGACGGGGCTAATGTGGCCTGGACTGAAGTGGGGTAAAGTGTCTGAAGTGAGATAAGCTGGGCTGGACTGGTGTGCACTGGGCTAAACTGGGCTGTGCTGGGCTAAAGTGGTCTGGAGAGGTCTGAAGTGGGCCAAAATGTGCTGGACTGGGCTAAACTGTTCTTGGGTGGGCTTAATTGCACCGGACTGAGCTAAAGTGGGCTGGACTGGTCTGAATTGGGTCAAAGCAGTGCCAAGCCATGCTGTGTAGCAAACGAGCCGTTTTGCCTGTAGCAAGCGAGGGTGGGCTGAGCTCTGCTGGGCTGGACAAGGCTAAACTGTGCTGAAGTGAGCTAAAGTGGGCTGGACTGGTCTGAAGTGGGCCAAAGTGGTCTAAACTCTCCTGAAGTGGGCCAAACTGGGCTGAACGGTGCTGGAGTGGCTGAAGGGGGCTTCACTGGGTTAGACAGATCTGAGCTTGTCTGAAAGTGACTGGACTGGGCCGAATTGGAGTAAATTCTGCTGGGCTGGGCTGAACTGGGCTGAACTGAGGTAAACTGGCTTGAAGTGGCTGATCATGTCTTGGCTGGGCTGTGCTAAACCAGGCTGAACTGTGCTAAACTGGGCCTAATTGGGCTCAGCTTGTCTGCGCTGAGCTGCAGTGGGCTGGGCTGTAAAGTGGGCTGAACTGGGTTAAATTGGGCAGGGATAAGATGGATTGGGCTAAACTGGGCTGGACTGAGCTGGCCTAAAGTACGCTACGTTGGTCTGGGAAGGGCTAAAGTGGGCTAAACTGTAGTGGGCTGGGCTGCGTTGGGCTAAAGTGGGCTGGACTGGTCTGAATTGGGCTTAACTGTGACAAAGTGTTCTGGATAGATGTGAACTGGGATAAACTAGGCTGAAGTGGTCTAAAGTGTGCTGGGCTGGTCTGAAGTGGGCTGAAGTGTGCTCAAAAGGGCTATGGTGTGCTGGATGGTCTGAATTGGGCTAAACGCTGCAGAACAGTGCTAAATTGGTTGGGACAGGTCTGAACTGGGCTGGGCTGAGCTAAGTTGGTCTGGCCAGGGCAAAACTGGTCTGAAGTGGGCTAAAGTGGGCTGGACTGGGCTAAAGTGGAACGGACCTTGCTAAAGCTGGCTGCGCTGGGCTGAAGTGGGCTGAAGGGGCTGGGGTGAGCTGGAATGGGCTGGACGGGGCTAATGGGGCCTGGACTGAAGTGGGGTAAAGTGTCTGAAGTGAGATAAGCTGGGCTGGACTGGTGTGCACTGGGCTAAACTGGGCTGTGCTGGGCTAAAGTGGTCTGGAGAGGTCTGAAGTGGGCCAAAATGTGCTGGACTGGGCTAAACGGTTCTTGGGTGGGCTTAATTGCACCGGACTGAGCTAAAGTGGGCTGGACTGGTCTGAATTGGGTCAAAGTAGTGCCAAGCCATGCTGTGTAGCAAACGAGCCGTTTTGCCTGTAGCAAGCGAGGGTGGGCTGAGCTCTGCTGGGCTGGACAAGGCTAAACTGTGCTGAAGTGGGCTAAAGTGGGCTGGACTGGTCTGAAGTGGGCCAAAGTGGTCTAAACTCTCCTGAAGTGGGCCAAACTGGGCTGAACGGTGCTGGAGTGGCTGAAGTGGGCTGCAGGGGGCTTCACTGGGTTCGACAGATCTGAGCTTGTCTGAAAGTGACTGGACTGGGCCGAATTGGAGTAAATTTTGCTGGGCTGGGCTGAACTGGGCTGAACTGAGGTAAACTGGCTTGAAGTGGCTGATCATGTCTTGGCTGGGTTGTGCTAAAGCAGGCTGAACTGTGCTAAAGTGGGCCTAATTGGGCTCAGCTTGTCTGCGCTGAGCTGCAGTGGGCTGGGCTGTAAAGTGGGCTGAACTGGGTTAAATTGGGCAGGGATAAGATGGACTGGGCTAAACTGGGCTGGACTGAGCTGGCCTAAAGTACGCTACGTTGGTCTGGGAAGGGCTAAAGTGGGCTAAACTGTAGTGGGCTGGGCTGCGTTGGGCTAAAGTGGGCTGGACTGGTCTGAATTGGGCTTAACTGTGACAAAGTGTTCTGGATAGATGTGAATTGGGATAAACTAGGCTGAAGTGGTCTAAAGTGTGCTGGGCTGGTCTGAAGTGGGCTGAAGTGTGCTCAAAAGGGCTATGGTGTGCTGGATGGTCTGAATTGGGCTAAACGCTGCAGAACTGTGCTAAATTGGTTGGGACAGGTCTGAACTGGGCTGGGCTGAGCTAAGTTGGTCTGGCCAGGGCAAAACTGGTCTGAAGTGGGCTAAAGTGGGCTGGGCTGGGCTAAAGTGGAACGGACCTTGCTAAAGCTGGCTGCGCTGGGCTGAAGTGGGCTGAAGGGGCTGGGGTGAGCTTGAATGGGCTGGACAGGGCTAATGGGGCCTGGACTGAAGTGGGGTAAAGTGTCTGAAGTGAGATAAGCTGGGCTGGACTGGTGTGCACTGGGCTAAACTGGGCTGTGCTGGGCTAAAGTGGTCTGGAGAGGTCTGAAGTGGGCCAAAATGTGCTGGACTGGGCTAAACTGTTCTTGGGTGGGCTTAATTGCACCGGACTGAGCTAAAGTGGGCTGGACTGGTCTGAATTGGGTCAAAGTAGTGCCAAGCCATGCTGTGTAGCAAACGAGCCGTTTTGCCTGTAGCAAGCGAGGGTGGGCTGAGCTCTGCTGGGCTGGACAAGGCTAAACTGTGCTGAAGTGGGCTAAAGTGGGCTGGACTGGTCTGAAGTGGGCCAAAGTGGTCTAAACTCTCCTGAAGTGGGCCAAACTGGGCTGAACGGTGCTGGAGTGGCTGAAGTGGGCTGAAGGGGGCTTCACTGGGTTAGACAGATCTGAGCTTGTCTGAAAGTGACTGGACTGGGCCGAATTGGAGTAAATTTTGCTGGGCTGGGCTGAACTGGGCTGAACTGAGGTAAACTGGCTTGAAGTGGCTGATCATGTCTTGGCTGGGCTGTGCTAAACCAGGCTGAACTGTGCTAAAGTGGGCCTAATTGGGCTCAGCTTGTCTGCGCTGAGCTGCAGTGGGCTGGGCTGTAAAGTGGGCTGAACTGGGTTAAATTGGGCAGGGATAAGATGGACTGGGCTAAACTGGGCTGGACTGAGCTGGCCTAAAGTACGCTACGTTGGTCTGGGAAGGGCTAAAGTGGGCTAAACTGTAGTGGGCTGGGCTGCGTTGGGCTAAAGTGGGCTGGACTGGTCTGAATTGGGCTTAACTGTGACAAAGTGTTCTGGATAGATGTGAATTGGGATAAACTAGGCTGAAGTGGTCTAAAGTGTGCTGGGCTGGTCTGAAGTGGGCTGAAGTGTGCTCAAAAGGGCTATGGTGTGCTGGATGGACTGAATTGGGCTAAACGCTGCAGAACTGTGCTAAATTGGTTGGGACAGGTCTGAACTGGGCTGGGCTGAGCTAAGTTGGTCTGGCCAGGGCAAAACTGGTCTGAAGTGGGCTAAAGTGGGCTGGGCTGGGCTAAAGTGGAACGGACCTTGCTAAAGCTGGCTGCGCTGGGCTGAAGTGGGCTGAAGGGGCTGGGGTGAGCTGGAATGGGCTGGACAGGGCTAATGTGGCCTGGACTGAAGTGGGGTAAAGTGTCTGAAGTGAGATAAGCTGGGCTGGACTGGTGTGCACTGGGCTAAACTGGGCTGTGCTGGGCTAAAGTGGTCTGGAGAGGTCTGAAGTGGGCCAAAATGTGCTGGACTGGGCTAAACTGTTCTTGGGTGGGCTTAATTGCACGGGACTGAGCTAAAGTGGGCTGGACTGGTCTGAATTGGGTCAAAGTAGTGCCAAGCCATGCTGTGTAGCAAACGAGCCGTTTTGCCTGTAGCAAGCGAGGGTGGGCTGAGCTCTGCTGGGCTGGACAAGGCTAAACTGTGCTGAAGTGGGCTAAAGTGGGCTGGACTGGTCTGAAGTGGGCCAAAGTGGTCTAAACTCTCCTGAAGTGGGCCAAACTGGGCTGAACGGTGCTGGAGTGGCTGAAGTGGGCTGAAGGGGGCTTCACTGGGTTAGACAGATCTGAGCTTGTCTGAAAGTGACTGGACTGGGCCGAATTGGAGTAAATTTTGCTGGGCTGGGCTGAACTGGGCTGAACTGAGGTAAAGTGGCTTGAAGTGGCTGATCATGTCTTGGCTGGGCTGGGCTAAACCAGGCTGAACTGTGCTAAAGTGGGCCTAATTGGGCTCAGCTTGTCTGCGCTGAGCTGCAGTGGGCTGGGCTGTAAAGTGGGCTGAACTGGGTTAAATTGGGCAGGGATAAGATGGACTGGGCTAAACTGGGCTGGACTGAGCTGGCCTAAAGTACGCTACGTTGGTCTGGGAAGGGCTAAAGTGGGCTAAACTGTAGTGGGCTGGGCTGCGTTGGGCTAAAGTGGGCTGGACTGGTCTGAATTGGGCTTAACTGTGACAAAGTGTTCTGGATAGATGTGAATTGGGATAAACTAGGCTGAAGTGGTCTAAAGTGTGCTGGGCTGGTCTGAAGTGGGCTGAAGTGTGCTCAAAAGGGCTATGGTGTGCTGGATGGTCTGAATTGGGCTAAACGCTGCAGAACTGTGCTAAATTGGTTGGGACAGGTCTGAACTGGGCTGGGCTGAGCTAAGTTGGTCTGGCCAGGGCAAAACTGGTCTGAAGTGGGCTAAAGTGGGCTGGGCTGGGCTAAAGTGGAACGGACCTTGCTAAAGCTGGCTGCGCTGGGCTGAAGTGGGCTGAAGGGGCTGGGGTGAGCTGGAATGGGCTGGACAGGGCTAATGTGGCCTGGACTGAAGTGGGGTAAAGTGTCTGAAGTGAGATAAGCTGGGCTGGACTGGTGTGCACTGGGTTAACTGGGCTGTGCTGGGCTAAAGTGGTCTGGAGAGGTCTGAAGTGGGCCAAAATGTGCTGGACTGGGCTAAACGGTTCTTGGGTGGGCTTAATTGCACCGGACTGAGCTAAAGTGGGCTGGACTGGTCTGAATTGGGTCAAAGTAGTGCCAAGCCATGCTGTGTAGCAAACGAGCCGTTTTGCCTGTAGCAAGCGAGGGTGGGCTGAGCTCTGCTGGGCTGGACAAGGCTAAACTGTGCTGAAGTGGGCTAAAGTGGGCTGGACTGGTCTGAAGTGGGCCAAAGTGGTCTAAACTCTCCTGAAGTGGGCCAAACTGGGCTGAACGGTGCTGGAGTGGCTGAAGGGGGCTTCACTGGGTTAGACAGATCTGAGCTTGTCTGAAAGTGACTGGACTGGGCCGAATTGGAGTAAATTCTGCTGGGCTGGGCTGAACTGGGCTGAACTGAGGTAAACTGGCTTGAAGTGGCTGATCATGTCTTGGCTGGGCTGTGCTAAAGCAGGCTGAACTGTGCTAAAGTGGGCCTAATTGGGCTCAGCTTGTCTGCGCTGAGCTGCAGTGGGCTGGGCTGTAAAGTGGGCTGAACTGGGTTAAATTGGGCAGGGATAAGATGGATTGGGCTAAACTGGGCTGGACTGAGCTGGCCTAAAGTACGCTACGTTGGTCTGGGAAGGGCTAAAGTGGGCTAAACTGTAGTGGGCTGGGCTGCGTTGGGCTAAAGTGGGCTGGACTGGTCTGAATTGGGCTTAACTGTGACAAAGTGTTCTGGATAGATGTGAACTGGGATAAACTAGGCTGAAGTGGTCTAAAGTGTGCTGGGCTGGTCTGAAGTGGGCTGAAGTGTGCTCAAAAGGGCTATGGTGTGCTGGATGGTCTGAATTGGGCTAAACGCTGCAGAACAGTGCTAAATTGGTTGGGACAGGTCTGAACTGGGCTGGGCTGAGCTAAGTTGGTCTGGCCAGGGCAAAACTGGTCTGAAGTGGGCTAAAGTGGGCTGGACTGGGCTAAAGTGGAACGGACCTTGCTAAAGCTGGCTGCGCTGGGCTGAAGTGGGCTGAAGGGGCTGGGGTGAGCTGGAATGGGCTGGACGGGGCTAATGGGGCCTGGACTGAAGTGGGGTAAAGTGTCTGAAGTGAGATAAGCTGGGCTGGACTGGTGTGCACTGGGCTAAACTGGGCTGTGCTGGGCTAAAGTGGTCTGGAGAGGTCTGAAGTGGGCCAAAATGTGCTGGACTGGGCTAAACGGTTCTTGGGTGGGCTTAATTGCACCGGACTGAGCTAAAGTGGGCTGGACTGGTCTGAATTGGGTCAAAGTAGTGCCAAGCCATGCTGTGTAGCAAACGAGCCGTTTTGCCTGTAGCAAGCGAGGGTGGGCTGAGCTCTGCTGGGCTGGACAAGGCTAAACTGTGCTGAAGTGGGCTAAAGTGGGCTGGACTGGTCTGAAGTGGGCCAAAGTGGTCTAAACTCTCCTGAAGTGGGCCAAACTGGGCTGAACGGTGCTGGAGTGGCTGAAGTGGGCTGCAGGGGGCTTCACTGGGTTCGACAGATCTGAGCTTGTCTGAAAGTGACTGGACTGGGCCGAATTGGAGTAAATTTTGCTGGGCTGGGCTGAACTGGGCTGAACTGAGGTAAACTGGCTTGAAGTGGCTGATCATGTCTTGGCTGGGCTGTGCTAAAGCAGGCTGAACTGTGCTAAAGTGGGCCTAATTGGGCTCAGCTTGTCTGCGCTGAGCTGCAGTGGGCTGGGCTGTAAAGTGGGCTGAACTGGGTTAAATTGGGCAGGGATAAGATGGACTGGGCTAAACTGGGCTGGACTGAGCTGGCCTAAAGTACGCTACGTTGGTCTGGGAAGGGCTAAAGTGGGCTAAACTGTAGTGGGCTGGGCTGCGTTGGGCTAAAGTGGGCTGGACTGGTCTGAATTGGGCTTAACTGTGACAAAGTGTTCTGGATAGATGTGAATTGGGATAAACTAGGCTGAAGTGGTCTAAAGTGTGCTGGGCTGGTCTGAAGTGGGCTGAAGTGTGCTCAAAAGGGCTATGGTGTGCTGGATGGTCTGAATTGGGCTAAACGCTGCAGAACTGTGCTAAATTGGTTGGGACAGGTCTGAACTGGGCTGGGCTGAGCTAAGTTGGTCTGGCCAGGGCAAAACTGGTCTGAAGTGGGCTAAAGTGGGCTGGGCTGGGCTAAAGTGGAACGGACCTTGCTAAAGCTGGCTGCGCTGGGCTGAAGTGGGCTGAAGGGGCTGGGGTGAGCTTGAATGGGCTGGACAGGGCTAATGGGGCCTGGACTGAAGTGGGGTAAAGTGTCTGAAGTGAGATAAGCTGGGCTGGACTGGTGTGCACTGGGCTAAACTGGGCTGTGCTGGGCTAAAGTGGTCTGGAGAGGTCTGAAGTGGGCCAAAATGTGCTGGACTGGGCTAAACTGTTCTTGGGTGGGCTTAATTGCACCGGACTGAGCTAAAGTGGGCTGGACTGGTCTGAATTGGGTCAAAGTAGTGCCAAGCCATGCTGTGTAGCAAACGAGCCGTTTTGCCTGTAGCAAGCGAGGGTGGGCTGAGCTCTGCTGGGCTGGACAAGGCTAAACTGTGCTGAAGTGGGCTAAAGTGGGCTGGACTGGTCTGAAGTGGGCCAAAGTGGTCTAAACTCTCCTGAAGTGGGCCAAACTGGGCTGAACGGTGCTGGAGTGGCTGAAGTGGGCTGCAGGGGGCTTCACTGGGTTAGACAGATCTGAGCTTGTCTGAAAGTGATTGGACTGGGCCGAATTGGAGTAAATTTTGCTGGGCTGGGCTGAACTGGGCTGAACTGAGGTAAACTGGCTTGAAGTGGCTGATCATGTCTTGGCTGGGCTGTGCTAAACCAGGCTGAACTGTGCTAAAGTGGGCCTAATTGGGCTCAGCTTGTCTGCGCTGAGCTGCAGTGGGCTGGGCTGTAAAGTGGGCTGAACTGGGTTAAATTGGGCAGGGATAAGATGGACTGGGCTAAACTGGGCTGGACTGAGCTGGCCTAAAGTACGCTACGTTGGTCTGGGAAGGGCTAAAGTGGGCTAAACTGTAGTGGGCTGGGCTGCGTTGGGCTAAAGTGGGCTGGACTGGTCTGAATTGGGCTTAACTGTGACAAAGTGTTCTGGATAGATGTGAATTGGGATAAACTAGGCTGAAGTGGTCTAAAGTGTGCTGGGCTGGTCTGAAGTGGGCTGAAGTGTGCTCAAAAGGGCTATGGTGTGCTGGATGGTCTGAATTGGGCTAAACGCTGCAGAACTGTGCTAAATTGGTTGGGACAGGTCTGAACTGGGCTGGGCTGAGCTAAGTTGGTCTGGCCAGGGCAAAACTGGTCTGAAGTGGGCTAAAGTGGGCTGGGCTGGGCTAAAGTGGAACGGACCTTGCTAAAGCTGGCTGCGCTGGGCTGAAGTGGGCTGAAGGGGCTGGGGTGAGCTGGAATGGGCTGGACAGGGCTAATGTGGCCTGGACTGAAGTGGGGTAAAGTGTCTGAAGTGAGATAAGCTGGGCTGGACTGGTGTGCACTGGGCTAAACTGGGCTGTGCTGGGCTAAAGTGGTCTGGAGAGGTCTGAAGTGGGCCAAAATGTGCTGGACTGGGCTAAACTGTTCTTGGGTGGGCTTAATTGCACGGGACTGAGCTAAAGTGGGCTGGACTGGTCTGAATTGGGTCAAAGTAGTGCCAAGCCATGCTGTGTAGCAAACGAGCCGTTTTGCCTGTAGCAAGCGAGGGTGGGCTGAGCTCTGCTGGGCTGGACAAGGCTAAACTGTGCTGAAGTGGGCTAAAGTGGGCTGGACTGGTCTGAAGTGGGCCAAAGTGGTCTAAACTCTCCTGAAGTGGGCCAAACTGGGCTGAACGGTGCTGGAGTGGCTGAAGTGGGCTGAAGGGGGCTTCACTGGGTTAGACAGATCTGAGCTTGTCTGAAAGTGACTGGACTGGGCCGAATTGGAGTAAATTTTGCTGGGCTGGGCTGAACTGGGCTGAACTGAGGTAAACTGGCTTGAAGTGGCTGATCATGTCTTGGCTGGGCTGGGCTAAACCAGGCTGAACTGTGCTAAAGTGGGCCTAATTGGGCTCAGCTTGTCTGCGCTGAGCTGCAGTGGGCTGGGCTGTAAAGTGGGCTGAACTGGGTTAAATTGGGCAGGGATAAGATGGACTGGGCTAAACTGGGCTGGACTGAGCTGGCCTAAAGTACGCTACGTTGGTCTGGGAAGGGCTAAAGTGGGCTAAACTGTAGTGGGCTGGGCTGCGTTGGGCTAAAGTGGGCTGGACTGGTCTGAATTGGGCTTAACTGTGACAAAGTGTTCTGGATAGATGTGAATTGGGATAAACTAGGCTGAAGTGGTCTAAAGTGTGCTGGGCTGGTCTGAAGTGGGCTGAAGTGTGCTCAAAAGGGCTATGGTGTGCTGGATGGTCTGAATTGGGCTAAACGCTGCCGAACTGTGCTAAATTGGTTGGGACAGGTCTGAACTGGGCTGGGCTGAGCTAAGTTGGTCTGGCCAGGGCAAAACTGGTCTGAAGTGGGCTAAAGTGGGCTGGGCTGGGCTAAAGTGGAACGGACCTTGCTAAAGCTGGCTGCGCTGGGCTGAAGTGGGCTGAAGGGGCTGGGGTGAGCTGGAATGGGCTGGACAGGGCTAATGTGGCCTGGACTGAAGTGGGGTAAAGTGTCTGAAGTGAGATAAGCTGGGCTGGACTGGTGTGCACTGGGCTAAACTGGGCTGTGCTGGGCTAAAGTGGTCTGGAGAGGTCTGAAGTGGGCCAAAATGTGCTGGACTGGGCTAAACTGTTCTTGGGTGGGCTTAATTGCACTGGACTGAGCGAAAGTGGGCTGGACTGGTCTGAATTGGGTCAAAGCAGTGCCAAGCCATGCTGTGTAGCAAACGAGCCGTTTTGCCTGTAGCAAGCGAGGGTGGGCTGGGCTCTGCTGGGCTGGACAAGGCTAAACTGTGTTGAAGTGGGCTAAACTGGGCTGGACTGGTCTGAAGTGGGCCAAAGTGGTCTAAACTCTCCTGAAGTGGGCCAAACTGCGCTGAACGGTGCTGGAGTGGCTGAAGTGGGCTGCAGGGGGCTTCACTGGGTTCGACAGATCTGAGCTTGTCTGAAAGTGACTGGACTGGGCCGAATTGGAGTAAATTTTGCTGGGCTGGGCTGAACTGGGCTGAACTGAGGTAAAGTGGCTTGAAGTGGCTGATCATGTCTTGGCTGGGCTGTGCTAAACCAGGCTGAACTGTGCTAAAGTGGGCCTAATTGGGCTCAGCTTGTCTGCGCTGAGCTGCAGTGGGCTGGGCTGTAAAGTGGGCTGAACTGGGTTAAATTGGGCAGGGATAAGATGGACTGGGCTAAACTGGGCTGGACTGAGCTGGCCTAAAGTACGCTACGTTGGTCTGGGAAGGGCTAAAGTGGGCTAAACTGTAGTGGGCTGGGCTGCGTTGGGCTAAAGTGGGCTGGACTGGTCTGAATTGGGCTTAACTGTGACAAAGTGTTCTGGATAGATGTGAATTGGGATAAACTAGGCTGAAGTGGTCTAAAGTGTGCTGGGCTGGTCTGAAGTGGGCTGAAGTGTGCTCAAAAGGGCTATGGTGTGCTGGATGGTCTGAATTGGGCTAAACGCTGCAGAACTGTGCTAAATTGGTTGGGACAGGTCTGAACTGGGCTGGGCTGAGCTAAGTTGGTCTGGCCAGGGCAAAACTGGTCTGAAGTGGGCTAAAGTGGGCTGGGCTGGGCTAAAGTGGAACGGACCTTGCTAAAGCTGGCTGCGCTGGGCTGAAGTGGGCTGAAGGGGCTGGGGTGAGCTGGAATGGGCTGGACAGGGCTAATGTGGCCTGGACTGAAGTGGGGTAAAGTGTCTGAAGTGAGATAAGCTGGGCTGGACTGGTGTGCACTGGGCTAAACTGGGCTGTGCTGGGCTAAAGTGGTCTGGAGAGGTCTGAAGTGGGCCAAAATGTGCTGGACTGGGCTAAACTGTTCTTGGGTGGGCTTAATTGCACTGGACTGAGCTAAAGTGGGCTGGACTGGTCTGAATTGGGTCAAAGCAGTGCCAAGCCATGCTGTGTAGCAAACGAGCCGTTTTGCCTGTAGCAAGCGAGGGTGGGCTGGGCTCTGCTGGGCTGGACAAGGCTAAACTGTGTTGAAGTGGGCTAAACTGGGCTGGACTGGTCTGAGGTGGGCCAAAGTGGTCTAAACTCTCCTGAAGTGGGCCAAACTGGGCTGAACGGTGCTGGAGTGGCTGAAGTGGGCTGCAGGGGGCTTCACTGGGTTCGACAGATCTGAGCTTGTCTGAAAGTGACTGGACTGGGCCGAATTGGAGTAAATTTTGCTGGGCTGGGCTGAACTGGGCTGAACTGAGGTAAACTGGCTTGAAGTGGCTGATCATGTCTTGGCTGGGCTGTGCTAAACCAGGCTGAACTGTGCTAAAGTGGGCCTAATTGGGCTCAGCTTGTCTGCGCTGAGCTGCAGTGGGCTGGGCTGTAAAGTGGGCTGAACTGGGTTAAATTGGGCAGGGATAAGATGGACTGGGCTAAACTGGGCTGGACTGAGCTGGCCTAAAGTACGCTACGTTGGTCTGGGAAGGGCTAAAGTGGGCTAAACTGTAGTGGGCTGGGCTGCGTTGGGCTAAAGTGGGCTGGACTGGTCTGAATTGGGCTTAACTGTGACAAAGTGTTCTGGATAGATGTGAATTGGGATAAACTAGGCTGAAGTGGTCTAAAGTGTGCTGGGCTGGTCTGAAGTGGGCTGAAGTGTGCTCAAAAGGGCTATGGTGTGCTGGATGGTCTGAATTGGGCTAAACGCTGCAGAACTGTGCTAAATTGGTTGGGACAGGTCTGAACTGGGCTGGGCTGAGCTAAGTTGGTCTGGCCAGGGCAAAACTGGTCTGAAGTGGGCTAAAGTGGGCTGGGCTGGGCTAAAGTGGAACGGACCTTGCTAAAGCTGGCTGCGCTGGGCTGAAGTGGGCTGAAGGGGCTGGGGTGAGCTGGAATGGGCTGGACGGGGCTAATGGGGCCTGGACTGAAGTGGGGTAAAGTGTCTGAAGTGAGATAAGCTGGGCTGGACTGGTGTGCACTGGGCTAAACTGGGCTGTGCTGGGCTAAAGTGGTCTGGAGAGGTCTGAAGTGGGCCAAAATGTGCTGGACTGGGCTAAACTGTTCTTGGGTGGGCTTAATTGCACTGGACTGAGCTAAAGTGGGCTGGACTGGTCTGAATTGGGCCAAAGTAGTGCCAAGCCATGCTGTGTAGCAAACGAGCCGTTTTGCCTGTAGCAAGCGAGGGTGGGCTGAGCTCTGCTGGGCTGGACAAGGCTAAACTGTGTGGAAGTGGGCTAAAGTGGGCTGGACTGGTCTGAAGTGGGCCAAAGTGGTCTAAACTCTCCTGAAGTGGGCCAAACTGGGCTGAACGGTGCTGGAGTGGCTGAAGTGGGCTGCAGGGGGCTTCACTGGGTTAGACAGATCTGAGCTTGTCTGAAAGTGACTGGACTGGGCCGAATTGGAGTAAATTTTGCTGGGCTGGGCTGAACTGGGCTGAACTGAGGTAAAGTGGCTTGAAGTGGCTGATCATGTCTTGGCTGGGCTGTGCTAAACCAGGCTGAACTGTGCTAAAGTGGGCCTAATTGGGCTCAGCTTGTCTGCGCTGAGCTGCAGTGGGCTGGGCTGTAAAGTGGGCTGAACTGGGTTAAATTGGGCAGGGATAAGATGGACTGGGCTAAACTGGGCTGGACTGAGCTGGCCTAAAGTACGCTACGTTGGTCTGGGAAGGGCTAAAGTGGGCTAAACTGTAGTGGGCTGGGCTGCGTTGGGCTAAAGTGGGCTGGACTGGTCTGAATTGGGCTTAACTGTGACAAAGTGTTCTGAATAGATGTGAATTGGGATAAACTAGGCTGAACTGGTCTAAAGTGTGCTGGGCTGGTCTGAAGTGGGCTGAAGTGTGCTCAAAAGGGCTATGGTGTGCTGGATGGTCTGAATTGGGCTAAACGCTGCAGAACTGTGCTAAATTGGTTGGGACAGGTCTGAACTGGGCTGGGCTGAGCTAAGTTGGTCTGGCCAGGGCAAAACTGGTCTGAAGTGGGCTAAAGTGGGCTGGGCTGGGCTAAAGTGGAACGGACCTTGCTAAAGCTGGCTGCGCTGGGCTGAAGTGGGCTGAAGGGGCTGGGGTGAGCTGGAATGGGCTGGACGGGGCTAATGGGGCCTGGACTGAAGTGGGGTAAAGTGTCTGAAGTGAGATAAGCTGGGCTGGACTGGTGTGCACTGGGCTAAACTGGGCTGTGCTGGGCTAAAGTGGTCTGGAGAGGTCTGAAGTGGGCCAAAATGTGCTGGACTGGGCTAAACTGTTCTTGGGTGGGCTTAATTGCACTGGACTGAGCTAAAGTGGGCTGGACTGGTCTGAATTGGGCCAAAGTAGTGCCAAGCCATGCTGTGTAGCAAACGAGCCGTTTTGCCTGTAGCAAGCGAGGGTGGGCTGAGCTCTGCTGGGCTGGACAAGGCTAAACTGTGTGGAAGTGGGCTAAAGTGGGCTGGACTGGTCTGAAGTGGGCCAAAGTGGTCTAAACTCTCCTGAAGTGGGCCAAACTGGGCTGAACGGTGCTGGAGTGGCTGAAGTGGGCTGCAGGGGGCTTCACTGGGTTAGACAGATCTGAGCTTGTCTGAAAGTGACTGGACTGGGCCGAATTGGAGTAAATTTTGCTGGGCTGGGCTGAACTGGGCTGAACTGAGGTAAAGTGGCTTGAAGTGGCTGATCATGTCTTGGCTGGGCTGTGCTAAACCAGGCTGAACTGTGCTAAAGTGGGCCTAATTGGGCTCAGCTTGTCTGCGCTGAGCTGCAGTGGGCTGGGCTGTAAAGTGGGCTGAACTGGGTTAAATTGGGCAGGGATAAGATGGACTGGGCTAAACTGGGCTGGACTGAGCTGGCCTAAAGTACGCTACGTTGGTCTGGGAAGGGCTAAAGTGGGCTAAACTGTAGTGGGCTGGGCTGCGTTGGGCTAAAGTGGGCTGGACTGGTCTGAATTGGGCTTAACTGTGACAAAGTGTTCTGAATAGATGTGAATTGGGATAAACTAGGCTGAACTGGTCTAAAGTGTGCTGGGCTGGTCTGAAGTGGGCTGAAGTGTGCTCAAAAGGGCTATGGTGTGCTGGATGGTCTGAATTGGGCTAAACGCTGCAGAACTGTGCTAAATTGGTTGGGACAGGTCTGAACTGGGCTGGGCTGAGCTAAGTTGGTCTGGCCAGGGCAAAACTGGTCTGAAGTGGGCTAAAGTGGGCTGGGCTGGGCTAAAGTGGAACGGACCTTGCTAAAGCTGGCTGCGCTGGGCTGAAGTGGGCTGAAGGGGCTGGGGTGAGCTGGAATGGGCTGGACGGGGCTAATGGGGCCTGGACTGAAGTGGGGTAAAGTGTCTGAAGTGAGATAAGCTGGGCTGGACTGGTGTGCACTGGGCTAAGCTGGTCTGTGCTGGGCTAAAGTGGTCTGGAGAGGTCTGAAGTGGGCCAAAATGTGCTGGACTGGGCTAAACTGTTCTTGGGTGGGCTTAATTGCACTGGACTGAGCTAAAGTGGGCTGGACTGGTCTGAATTGGGTCAAAGCAGTGCCAAGCCATGCTGTGTAGCAAACGAGCCGTTTTGCCTGTAGCAAGCGAGGGTGGGCTGAGCTCTGCTGGGCTGGACAAGGCTAAACTGTGCTGAAGTGGGCTAAAGTGGGCTGGACTGGTCTGAAGTGGGCCAAAGTGGTCTAAACTCTCCTGAAGTGGGCCAAACTGGGCTGAACGGTGCTGGAGTGGCTGAAGTGGGCTGAAGGGGGCTTCACTGGGTTAGACAGATCTGAGCTTGTCTGAAAGTGACTGGACTGGGCCGAATTGGAGTAAATTTTGCTGGGCTGGGCTGAACTGGGCTGAACTGAGGTAAAGTGGCTTGAAGTGGCTGATCATGTCTTGGCTGGGCTGTGCTAAACCAGGCTGAACTGTGCTAAAGTGGGCCTAATTGGGCTCAGCTTGTCTGCGCTGAGCTGCAGTGGGCTGGGCTGTAAAGTGGGCTGAACTGGGTTAAATTGGGCAGGGATAAGATGGACTGGGCTAAACTGGGCTGGACTGAGCTGGCCTAAAGTACGCTACGTTGGTCTGGGAAGGGCTAAAGTGGGCTAAACTGTAGTGGGCTGGGCTGCGTTGGGCTAAAGTGGGCTGGACTGGTCTGAATTGGGCTTAACTGTGACAAAGTGTTCTGGATAGATGTGAATTGGGATAAACTAGGCTGAAGTGGTCTAAAGTGTGCTGGGCTGGTCTGAAGTGGGCTGAAGTGTGCTCAAAAGGGCTATGGTGTGCTGGATGGTCTGAATTGGGCTAAACGCTGCAGAACTGTGCTAAATTGGTTGGGACAGGTCTGAACTGGGCTGGGCTGAGCTAAGTTGGTCTGGCCAGGGCAAAACTGGTCTGAAGTGGGCTAAAGTGGGCTGGGCTGGGCTAAAGTGGAACGGACCTTGCTAAAGCTGGCTGCGCTGGGCTGAAGTGGGCTGAAGGGGCTGGGGTGAGCTGGAATGGGCTGGACAGGGCTAATGGGGCCTGGACTGAAGTGGGGTAAAGTGTCTGAAGTGAGATAAGCTGGGCTGGACTGGTGTGCACTGGGCTAAACTGGGCTGTGCTGGGCTAAAGTGGTCTGGAGAGGTCTGAAGTGGGCCAAAATGTGCTGGACTGGGCTAAACTGTTCTTGGGTGGGCTTAATTGCACTGGACTGAGCTAAAGTGGGCTGGACTGGTCTGAATTGGGTCAAAGTAGTGCCAAGCCATGCTGTGTAGCAAACGAGCCATTTTGCCTGTAGCAAGCGAGGGTGGGCTGGGCTCTGCTGGGCTGGACAAGGCTAAACTGTGCTGAAGTGGGCTAAAGTGGGCTGGACTGGTCTGAAGTGGGCCAAAGTGGTCTAAACTCTCCTGAAGTGGGCCAAACTGGGCTGAACGGTGCTGGAGTGGCTGAAGTGGGCTGCAGGGGGCTTCACTGGGTTCGACAGATCTGAGCTTGTCTGAAAGTGACTGGACTGGGCCGAATTGGAGTAAATTTTGCTGGGCTGGGCTGAACTGGGCTGAACTGAGGTAAAGTGGCTTGAAGTGGCTGATCATGTCTTGGCTGGGCTGTGCTAAACCAGGCTGAACTGTGCTAAAGTGGGCCTAATTGGGCTCAGCTTGTCTGCGCTGAGCTGCAGTGGGCTGGGCTGTAAAGTGGGCTGAACTGGGTTAAATTGGGCAGGGATAAGATGGATTGGGCTAAACTGGGCTGGACTGAGCTGGCCTAAAGTACGCTACGTTGGTCTGGGAAGGGCTAAAGTGGGCTAAACTGTAGTGGGCTGGGCTGCGTTGGGCTAAAGTGGGCTGGACTGGTCTGAATTGGGCTTAACTGTGACAAAGTGTTCTGGATAGATGTGAATTGGGATAAACTAGGCTGAAGTGGTCTAAAGTGTGCTGGGCTGGTCTGAAGTGGGCTGAAGTGTGCTCAAAAGGGCTATGGTGTGCTGGATGGTCTGAATTGGGCTAAACGCTGCAGAACTGTGCTAAATTGGTTGGGACAGGTCTGAACTGGGCTGGGCTGAGCTAAGTTGGTCTGGCCAGGGCAAAACTGGTCTGAAGTGGGCTAAAGTGGGCTGGGCTGGGCTAAAGTGGAACGGACCTTGCTAAAGCTGGCTGCGCTGGGCTGAAGTGGGCTGAAGGGGCTGGGGTGAGCTGGAATGGGCTGGACGGGGCTAATGGGGCCTGGACTGAAGTGGGGTAAAGTGTCTGAAGTGAGATAAGCTGGGCTGGACTGGTGTGCACTGGGCTAAACTGGGCTGTGCTGGGCTAAAGTGGTCTGGAGAGGTCTGAAGTGGGCCAAAATGTGCTGGACTGGGTTAAACTGTTCTTGGGTGGGCTTAATTGCACTGGACTGAGCTAAAGTGGGCTGGACTGGTCTGAATTGGGTCAAAGTAGTGCCAAGCCATGCTGTGTAGCAAACGAGCCGTTTTGCCTGTAGCAAGCGAGGGTGGGCTGGGCTCTGCTGGGCTGGACAAGGCTAAACTGTGCTGAAGTGGGCTAAAGTGGGCTGGACTGGTCTGAAGTGGGCCAAAGTGGTCTAAACTCTCCTGAAGTGGGCCAAACTGGGCTGAACGGTGCTGGAGTGGCTGAAGTGGGCTGAAGGGGGCTTCACTGGGTTCGACAGATCTGAGCTTGTCTGAAAGTGACTGGACTGGGCCGAATTGGAGTAAATTTTGCTGGGCTGGGCTGAACTGGGCTGAACTGTGGTAAACTGGCTTGAAGTGGCTGATCATGTCTTGGCTGGGCTGTGCTAAACCGGGCTGAACTGTGCTAAAGTGGGCCTAATTGGGCTCAGCTTGTCTGCGCTGAGCTGCAGTGGGCTGGGCTGTAAAGTGGGCTGAACTGGGTTAAATTGGGCAGGGATAAAATGGATTGGGCTAAACTGGGCTGGACTGAGCTGGCCTAAAGTACGCTACGTTGGTCTGGGAAGGGCTAAAGTGGGCTAAACTGTAGTGGGCTGGGCTGCGTTGGGCTAAAGTGGGCTGGACTGGTCTGAATTGGGCTTAACTGTGACAAAGTGTTCTGAATAGATGTGAATTGGGATAAACTAGGCTGAACTGGTCTAAAGTGTGCTGGGCTGGTCTGAAGTGGGCTGAAGTGTGCTCAAAAGGGCTATGGTGTGCTGGATGGTCTGAATTGGGCTAAACGCTGCAGAACTGTGCTAAATTGGTTGGGACAGGTCAGAACTGGGCTGGGCTGAGCTAAGTTGGTCTGGCCAGGGCAAAACTGGTCTGAAGTGGGCTAAAGTGGGCTGGGCTGGGCTAAAGTGGAACGGACCTTGCTAAAGCTGGCTGCGCTGGGCTGAAGTGGGCTGAAGGGGCTGGGGTGAGCTGGAATGGGCTGGACAGGGCTAATGTGGCCTGGACTGAAGGGGGGTAAAGTGTCTGAAGTGAGATAAGCTGGGCTGGACTGGTGTGCACTGGGCTAAACTGGGCTGTGCTGGGCTAAAGTGGTCTGGAGAGGTCTGAAGTGGGCCAAAATGTGCTGGACTGGGCTAAACTTTTCTTGGGTGGGCTTAACTGCACTGGACTGAGCTAAAGTGGGCTGGACTGGTCTGAATTGGGCCAAGGTAGTGCCAAGCCATGCTGTGTAGCAAACGAGCCGTTTTGCCTGTAGCAAGCGAGGGTGGGCTGGGCTCTGCTGGGCTGGACAAGGCTGAACTGTGCTGAAGTGGGCTAAACTGTGCTGGACTTGTCTGAAGAGGGCCAAAGTGGTCTAAACTCTCCTGAAGTGGGCCAAACTGGGCTGAACGGTGCTGGAGTGGCTGAAGTGGGCTGCAGGGGGCTTCACTGGGTTCGACAGATCTGAGCTTGTCTGAAAGTGACTGGACTGGGCCGAATTGGAGTAAATTTTGCTGGGCTGGGCTGAACTGGGCTGAACTGAGGTAAACTGGCTTGAAGTGGCTGATCATGTCTTGGCTGGGCTGTGCTAAAGCAGGCTGAACTGTGCTAAAGTGGGCCTAATTGGGCTCAGCTTGTCTGCGCTGAGCTGCAGTGGGCTGGGCTGTAAAGTGGGCTGAACTGGGTTAAATTGGGCAGGGATAAGATGGATTGGGCTAAACTGGGCTGGACTGAGCTGGCCTAAAGTACGCTACGTTGGTCTGGGAAGGGCTAAAGTGGGCTAAACTGTAGTGGGCTGGGCTGCGTTGGGCTAAAGTGGGCTGGACTGGTCTGAATTGGGCTTAACTGTGACAAAGTGTTCTGGATAGATGTGAATTGGGATAAACTAGGCTGAAGTGGTCTAAAGTGTGCTGGGCTGGTCTGAAGTGGGCTGAAGTGTGCTCAAAAGGGCTATGGTGTGCTGGATGGTCTGAATTGGGCTAAACGCTGCAGAACTGTGCTAAATTGGTTGGGACAGGTCTGAACTGGGCTGGGCTGAGCTAAGTTGGTCTGGCCAGGGCAAAACTGGTCTGAAGTGGGCTAAAGTGGGCTGGGCTGGGCTAAAGTGGAACGGACCTTGCTAAAGCTGGCTGCGCTGGGCTGAAGTGGGCTGAAGGGGCTGGGGTGAGCTGGAATGGGCTGGACAGGGCTAATGTGGCCTGGACTGAAGGGGGTTAAAGTGTCTGAAGTGAGATAAGCTGGGCTGGACTGGTGTGCACTGGGCTAAACTGGGCTGTGCTGGGCTAAAGTGGTCTGGAGAGGTCTGAAGTGGGCCAAAATGTGCTGGACTGGGCTAAACTGTTCTTGGGTGGGCTTAATTGCACTGGACTGAGCTAAAGTGGGCTGGACTGGTCTGAATTGGGCCAAGGTAGTGCCAAGCCATGCTGTGTAGCAAACGAGCCGTTTTGCCTGTAGCAAGCGAGGGTGGGCTGGGCTCTGCTGGGCTGGACAAGGCTAAACTGTGCTGAAGTGGGCTAAACTGGGCTGGACTGGTCTGAAGTGGGCCAAAGTGGTCTAAACTCTCCTGAAGTGGGCCAAACTGGGCTGAACGGTGCTGGAGTGGCTGAAGTGGGCTGCAGGGGGCTTCACTGGGTTCGACAGATCTGAGCTTGTCTGAAAGTGACTGGACTGGGCCAAATTGGAGTAAATTTTGCTGGGCTGGGCTGAACTGGGCTGAACTGAGGTAAACTGGCTTGAAGTGGCTGATCATGTCTTGGCTGGGCTGTGCTAAAGCAGGCTGAACTGTGCTAAAGTGGGCCTAATTGGGCTCAGCTTGTCTGCGCTGAGCTGCAGTGGGCTGGGCTGTAAAGTGGGCTGAACTGGGTTAAATTGGGCAGGGATAAGATGGATTGGGCTAAACTGGGCTGGACTGAGCTGGCCTAAAGTACGCTACGTTGGTCTGGGAAGGGCTAAAGTGGGCTAAACTGTAGTGGGCTGGGCTGCGTTGGGCTAAAGTGGGCTGGACTGGTCTGAATTGGGCTTAACTGTGACAAAGTGTTCTGGATAGATGTGAATTGGGATAAACTAGGCTGAACTGGTCTAAAGTGTGCTGGGCTGGTCTGAAGTGGGCTGAAGTGTGCTCAAAAGGGCTATGGTGTGCTGGATGGTCTGAATTGGGCTAAACGCTGCAGAACTGTGCTAAATTGGTTGGGACAGGTCTGAACTGGGCTGGGCTGAGCTAAGTTGGTCTGGCCAGGGCAAAACTGGTCTGAAGTGGGCTAAAGTGGGCTGGGCTGGGCTAAAGTGGAACGGACCTTGCTAAAGCTGGCTGCGCTGGGCTGAAGTGGGCTGAAGGGGCTGGGGTGAGCTGGAATGGGCTGGACGGGGCTAATGGGGCCTGGACTGAAGTGGGGTAAAGTGTCTGAAGTGAGATAAGCTGGGCTGGACTGGTGTGCACTGGGCTAAACTGGGCTGTGCCGGGCTAAAGTGGTCTGGAGAGGTCTGAAGTGGGCCAAAATGTGCTGGACTGGGCTAAACTGTTCTTGGGTGGGCTTAATTGCACTGGACTGAGCTAAAGTGGGCTGGACTGGTCTGAATTGGGTCAAAGTAGTGCCAAGCCATGCTGTGTAGCAAACGAGCCGTTTTGCCTGTAGCAAGCGAGGGTGGGCTGGGCTCTGCTGGGCTGGACAAGGCTAAACTGTGCTGAAGTGGGCTAAAGTGGGCTGGACTGGTCTGAAGTGGGCCAAAGTGGTCTAAACTCTCCTGAAGTGGGCCAAACTGGGCTGAACGGTGCTGGAGTGGCTGAAGTGGGCTGAAGGGGGCTTCACTGGGTTAGACAGATCTGAGCTTGTCTGAAAGTGACTGGACTGGCCCGAATTGGAGTAAATTTTGCTGGGCTGGGCTGAACAGGGCTGAACTGATGTAAACTGGCTTGAAGTGGCTGATCATGTCTTGGCTGGGCTGTGCTAAACCGGCTGAACTGTGCTAAAGTGGGCCTAATTGGGCTCAGCTTGTCTGCGCTGAGCTGCAGTGGGCTGGGCTGTAAAGTGGGCTGAACTGGGTTAAATTGGGCAGGGATAAAATGGATTGGGCTAAACTGGGCTGGACAGAGCTGGCCTAAAGTACGCTACGTTGGTCTGGGAAGGGCTAAAGTGGGCTAAACTGTAGTGGGCTGGGCTGCGTTGGGCTAAAGTGGGCTGGACTGGTCTGAATTGGGCTTAACTGTGACAAAGTGTTCTGGATAGATGTGAATTGGGATAAACTAGGCTGAAGTGGTCTAAAGTGTGCTGGGCTGGTCTGAAGTGGGCTGAATTGTGCTCAAAAGGGCTATGGTGTGCTGGATGGTCTGAATTGGGCTAAACGCTGCAGAACTGTGCTAAATTGGTTGGGACAGGTCTGAACTGGGCTGGGCTGAGCTAAGTTGGTCTGGCCAGGGCAAAACTGGTCTGAAGTGGGCTAAAGTGGGCTGGGCTGGGCTAAAGTGGAACGGACCTTGCTAAAGCTGGCTGCGCTGGGCTGAAGTGGGCTGAAGGGGCTGGGGTGAGCTGGAATGGGCTGGACAGGGCTAATGTGGCCTGGACTGAAGTGGGGTAAAGTGTCTGAAGTGAGATAAGCTGGGCTGGACTGGTGTGCACTGGGCTAAACTGGGCTGTGCTGGGCTAAAGTGGTCTGGAGAGGTCTGAAGTGGGCCAAAATGTGCTGGACTGGGCTAAACTGTTCTTGGGTGGGCTTAATTGCACTGGACTGAGCTAAAGTGGGCTGGACTGGTCTGAATTGGGCCAAGGTAGTGCCAAGCCATGCTGTGTAGCAAACGAGCCGTTTTGCCTGTAGCAAGCGAGGGTGGGCTGGGCTCTGCTGGGCTGGACAAGGCTAAACTGTGCTGAAGTGGGCTAAAGTGGGCTGGACTGGTCTGAAGTGGGCCAAAGTGGTCTAAACTCTCCTGAAGTGGGCCAAACTGGGCTGAACGGTGCTGGAGTGGCTGAAGTGGGCTGCAGGGGGCTTCACTGGGTTCGACAGATCTGAGCTTGTCTGAAAGTGACTGGACTGGGCCGAATTGGAGTAAATTTTGCTGGGCTGGGCTGAACTGGGCTGAACTGAGGTAAACTGGCTTGAAGTGGCTGATCATGTCTTGGCTGGGCTGTGCTAAACCGGGCTGAACTGTGCTAAAGTGGGCCTAATTGGGCTCAGCTTGTCTGCGCTGAGCTGCAGTGGGCTGGGCTGTAAAGTGGGCTGAACTGGGTTAAATTGGGCAGGGATAAAATGGATTGGGCTAAACTAAGCTGGACTGAGCTGGCCTAAAGTACGCTACGTTGGTCTGGGAAGGGCTAAAGTGGGCTAAACTGTAGTGGGCTGGGCTGCGTTGGGCTAAAGTGGGCTGGACTGGTCTGAATTGGGCTTAACTGTGACAAAGTGTTCTGGATAGATGTGAATTGGGATAAACTAGGCTGAACTGGTCTAAAGTGTGCTGGGCTGGTCTGAAGTGGGCTGAAGTGTGCTCAAAAGGGCTATGGTGTGCTGGATGGTCTGAATTGGGCTAAACGCTGCAGAACTGTGCTAAATTGGTTGGGACAGGTCAGAACTGGGCTGGGCTGAGCTAAGTTGGTCTGGCCAGGGCAAAACTGGTCTGAAGTGGGCTAAAGTGGGCTGGGCTGGGCTAAAGTGGAACGGACCTTGCTAAAGCTGGCTGCGCTGGGCTGAAGTGGGCTGAAGGGGCTGGGGTGAGCTGGAATGGGCTGGACAGGGCTAATGTGGCCTGGACTGAAGGGGGGTAAAGTGTCTGAAGTGAGATAAGCTGGGCTGGACTGGTGTGCACTGGGCTAAACTGGGCTGTGCTGGGCTAAAGTGGTCTGGAGAGGTCTGAAGTGGGCCAAAATGTGCTGGACTGGGCTAAACTGTTCTTAGGTGGGCTTAATTGCACTGGACTGAGCTAAAGTGGGCTGGACTGGTCTGAATTGGGCCAAGGTAGTGCCAAGCCATGCTGTGTAGCAAACGAGCCGTTTTGCCTGTAGCAAGCGAGGGTGGGCTGGGCTCTGCTGGGCTGGACAAGGCTAAACTGTGCTGAAGTGGGCTAAAGTGGGCTGGACTGGTCTGAAGTGGGCCAAAGTGGTCTAAACTCTCCTGAAGTGGGCCAAACTGGGCTGAACGGTGCTGGAGTGGCTGAAGTGGGCTGCAGGGGGCTTCACTGGGTTCGACAGATCTGAGCTTGTCTGAAAGTGACTGGACTGGGCCGAATTGGAGTAAATTTTGCTGGGCTGGGCTGAACTGGGCTGAACTGAGGTAAACTGGCTTGAAGTGGCTGATCATGTCTTGGCTGGGCTGTGCTAAACCAGGCTGAACTGTGCTAAAGTGGGCCTAATTGGGCTCAGCTTGTCTGCGCTGAGCTGCAGTGGGCTGGGCTGTAAAGTGGGCTGAACTGGGTTAAATTGGGCAGGGATAAGATGGATTGGGCTAAACTGGGCTGGACTGAGCTGGCCTAAAGTACGCTACGTTGGTCTGGGAAGGGCTAAAGTGGGCTAAACTGTAGTGGGCTGGGCTGCGTTGGGCTAAAGTGGGCTGGACTGGTCTGAATTGGGCTTAACTGTGACAAAGTGTTCTGGATAGATGTGAATTGGGATAAACTAGGCTGAACTGGTCTAAAGTGTGCTGGGCTGGTCTGAAGTGGGCTGAAGTGTGCTCAAAAGGGCTATGGTGTGCTGGATGGTCTGAATTGGGCTAAACGCTGCAGAACTGTGCTAAATTGGTTGGGACAGGTCTGAACTGGGCTGGGCTGAGCTAAGTTGGTCTGGCCAGGGCAAAACTGGTCTGAAGTGGGCTAAAGTGGGCTGGGCTGGGCTAAAGTGGAACGGACCTTGCTAAAGCTGGCTGCGCTGGGCTGAAGTGGGCTGAAGGGGCTGGGGTGAGCTGGAATGGGCTGGACGGGGCTAATGGGGCCTGGACTGAAGTGGGGTAAAGTGTCTGAAGTGAGATAAGCTGGGCTGGACTGGTGTGCACTGGGCTAAACTGGGCTGTGCCGGGCTAAAGTGGTCTGGAGAGGTCTGAAGTGGGCCAAAATGTGCTGGACTGGGCTAAACTGTTCTTAGGTGGGCTTAATTGCACTGGACTGAGCTAAAGTGGGCTGGACTGGTCTGAATTGGGCCAAGGTAGTGCCAAGCCATGCTGTGTAGCAAACGAGCCGTTTTGCCTGTAGCAAGCGAGGGTGGGCTGGGCTCTGCTGGGCTGGACAAGGCTAAACTGTGCTGAAGTGGGCTAAACTGGGCTGGACTGGTCTGAAGTGGGCCAAAGTGGTCTAAACTCTCCTGAAGTGGGCCAAACTGGGCTGAACGGTGCTGGAGTGGCTGAAGTGGGCTGCAGGGGGCTTCACTGGGTTCGACAGATCTGAGCTTGTCTGAAAGTGACTGGACTGGGCCGAATTGGAGTAAATTTTGCTGGGCTGGGCTGAACTGGGCTGAACTGAGGTAAACTGGCTTGAAGTGGCTGATCATGTCTTGGCTGGGCTGTGCTAAACCGGGCTGAACTGTGCTAAAGTGGGCCTAATTGGGCTCAGCTTGTCTGCGCTGAGCTGCAGTGGGCTGGGCTGTAAAGTGGGCTGAACTGGGTTAAATTGGGCAGGGATAAAATGGATTGGGCTAAACTGGGCTGGACAGAGCTGGCCTAAAGTACGCTACGTTGGTCTGGGAAGGGCTAAAGTGGGCTAAACTGTAGTGGGCTGGGCTGCGTTGGGCTAAAGTGGGCTGGACTGGTCTGAATTGGGCTTAACTGTGACAAAGTGTTCTGGATAGATGTGAATTGGGATAAACTAGGCTGAAGTGGTCTAAAGTGTGCTGGGCTGGTCTGAAGTGGGCTGAATTGTGCTCAAAAGGGCTATGGTGTGCTGGATGGTCTGAATTGGGCTAAACGCTGCAGAACTGTGCTAAATTGGTTGGGACAGGTCTGAACTGGGCTGGGCTGAGCTAAGTTGGTCTGGCCAGGGCAAAACTGGTCTGAAGTGGGCTAAAGTGGGCTGGGCTGGGCTAAAGTGGAACGGACCTTGCTAAAGCTGGCTGCGCTGGGCTGAAGTGGGCTGAAGGGGCTGGGGTGAGCTGGAATGGGCTGGACAGGGCTAATGTGGCCTGGACTGAAGTGGGGTAAAGTGTCTGAAGTGAGATAAGCTGGGCTGGACTGGTGTGCACTGGGCTAAACTGGGCTGTGCTGGGCTAAAGTGGTCTGGAGAGGTCTGAAGTGGGCCAAAATGTGCTGGACTGGGCTAAACTGTTCTTGGGTGGGCTTAATTGCACTGGACTGAGCTAAAGTGGGCTGGACTGGTCTGAATTGGGCCAAGGTAGTGCCAAGCCATGCTGTGTAGCAAACGAGCCGTTTTGCCTGTAGCAAGCGAGGGTGGGCTGGGCTCTGCTGGGCTGGACAAGGCTAAACTGTGCTGAAGTGGGCTAAAGTGGGCTGGACTGGTCTGAAGTGGGCCAAAGTGGTCTAAACTCTCCTGAAGTGGGCCAAACTGGGCTGAACGGTGCTGGAGTGGCTGAAGTGGGCTGCAGGGGGCTTCACTGGGTTCGACAGATCTGAGCTTGTCTGAAAGTGACTGGACTGGGCCGAATTGGAGTAAATTTTGCTGGGCTGGGCTGAACTGGGCTGAACTGAGGTAAACTGGCTTGAAGTGGCTGATCATGTCTTGGCTGGGCTGTGCTAAACCGGGCTGAACTGTGCTAAAGTGGGCCTAATTGGGCTCAGCTTGTCTGCGCTGAGCTGCAGTGGGCTGGGCTGTAAAGTGGGCTGAACTGGGTTAAATTGGGCAGGGATAAAATGGATTGGGCTAAACTAAGCTGGACTGAGCTGGCCTAAAGTACGCTACGTTGGTCTGGGAAGGGCTAAAGTGGGCTAAACTGTAGTGGGCTGGGCTGCGTTGGGCTAAAGTGGGCTGGACTGGTCTGAATTGGGCTTAACTGTGACAAAGTGTTCTGGATAGATGTGAATTGGGATAAACTAGGCTGAACTGGTCTAAAGTGTGCTGGGCTGGTCTGAAGTGGGCTGAAGTGTGCTCAAAAGGGCTATGGTGTGCTGGATGGTCTGAATTGGGCTAAACGCTGCAGAACTGTGCTAAATTGGTTGGGACAGGTCAGAACTGGGCTGGGCTGAGCTAAGTTGGTCTGGCCAGGGCAAAACTGGTCTGAAGTGGGCTAAAGTGGGCTGGGCTGGGCTAAAGTGGAACGGACCTTGCTAAAGCTGGCTGCGCTGGGCTGAAGTGGGCTGAAGGGGCTGGGGTGAGCTGGAATGGGCTGGACAGGGCTAATGTGGCCTGGACTGAAGGGGGGTAAAGTGTCTGAAGTGAGATAAGCTGGGCTGGACTGGTGTGCACTGGGCTAAACTGGGCTGTGCTGGGCTAAAGTGGTCTGGAGAGGTCTGAAGTGGGCCAAAATGTGCTGGACTGGGCTAAACTGTTCTTAGGTGGGCTTAATTGCACTGGACTGAGCTAAAGTGGGCTGGACTGGTCTGAATTGGGCCAAGGTAGTGCCAAGCCATGCTGTGTAGCAAACGAGCCGTTTTGCCTGTAGCAAGCGAGGGTGGGCTGGGCTCTGCTGGGCTGGACAAGGCTAAACTGTGCTGAAGTGGGCTAAAGTGGGCTGGACTGGTCTGAAGTGGGCCAAAGTGGTCTAAACTCTCCTGAAGTGGGCCAAACTGGGCTGAACGGTGCTGGAGTGGCTGAAGTGGGCTGCAGGGGGCTTCACTGGGTTCGACAGATCTGAGCTTGTCTGAAAGTGACTGGACTGGGCCGAATTGGAGTAAATTTTGCTGGGCTGGGCTGAACTGGGCTGAACTGAGGTAAACTGGCTTGAAGTGGCTGATCATGTCTTGGCTGGGCTGTGCTAAACCAGGCTGAACTGTGCTAAAGTGGGCCTAATTGGGCTCAGCTTGTCTGCGCTGAGCTGCAGTGGGCTGGGCTGTAAAGTGGGCTGAACTGGGTTAAATTGGGCAGGGATAAGATGGATTGGGCTAAACTGGGCTGGACTGAGCTGGCCTAAAGTACGCTACGTTGGTCTGGGAAGGGCTAAAGTGGGCTAAACTGTAGTGGGCTGGGCTGCGTTGGGCTAAAGTGGGCTGGACTGGTCTGAATTGGGCTTAACTGTGACAAAGTGTTCTGGATAGATGTGAATTGGGATAAACTAGGCTGAACTGGTCTAAAGTGTGCTGGGCTGGTCTGAAGTGGGCTGAAGTGTGCTCAAAAGGGCTATGGTGTGCTGGATGGTCTGAATTGGGCTAAACGCTGCAGAACTGTGCTAAATTGGTTGGGACAGGTCTGAACTGGGCTGGGCTGAGCTAAGTTGGTCTGGCCAGGGCAAAACTGGTCTGAAGTGGGCTAAAGTGGGCTGGGCTGGGCTAAAGTGGAACGGACCTTGCTAAAGCTGGCTGCGCTGGGCTGAAGTGGGCTGAAGGGGCTGGGGTGAGCTGGAATGGGCTGGACGGGGCTAATGGGGCCTGGACTGAAGTGGGGTAAAGTGTCTGAAGTGAGATAAGCTGGGCTGGACTGGTGTGCACTGGGCTAAACTGGGCTGTGCCGGGCTAAAGTGGTCTGGAGAGGTCTGAAGTGGGCCAAAATGTGCTGGACTGGGCTAAACTGTTCTTGGGTGGGCTTAATTGCACTGGACTGAGCTAAAGTGGGCTGGACTGGTCTGAATTGGGTCAAAGTAGTGCCAAGCCATGCTGTGTAGCAAACGAGCCGTTTTGCCTGTAGCAAGCGAGGGTGGGCTGGGCTCTGCTGGGCTGGACAAGGCTAAACTGTGCTGAAGTGGGCTAAAGTGGGCTGGACTGGTCTGAAGTGGGCCAAAGTGGTCTAAACTCTCCTGAAGTGGGCCAAACTGGGCTGAACGGTGCTGGAGTGGCTGAAGTGGGCTGAAGGGGGCTTCACTGGGTTAGACAGATCTGAGCTTGTCTGAAAGTGACTGGACTGGGCCGAATTGGAGTAAATTTTGCTGGGCTGGGCTGAACTGGGCTGAACTGAGGTAAACTGGCTTGAAGTGGCTGATCATGTCTTGGCTGGGCTGTGCTAAACCGGGCTGAACTGTGCTAAAGTGGGCCTAATTGGGCTCAGCTTGTCTGCGCTGAGCTGCAGTGGGCTGGGCTGTAAAGTGGGCTGAACTGGGTTAAATTGGGCAGGGATAAGATGGATTGGGCTAAACTGGGCTGGACTGAGCTGGCCTAAAGTACGCTACGTTGGTCTGGGAAGGGCTAAAGTGGGCTAAACTGTAGTGGGCTGGGCTGCGTTGGGCTAAAGTGGGCTGGACTGGTCTGAATTGGGCTTAACTGTGACAAAGTGTTCTGGATAGATGTGAATTGGGATAAACTAGGCTGAAGTGGTCTAAAGTGTGCTGGGCTGGTCTGAAGTGGGCTGAAGTGTGCTCAAAAGGGCTATGGTGTGCTGGATGGTCTGAATTGGGCTAAACGCTGCAGAACTGTGCTAAATTGGTTGGGACAGGTCTGAACTGGGCTGGGCTGAGCTAAGTTGGTCTGGCCAGGGCAAAACTGGTCTGAAGTGGGCTAAAGTGGGCTGGGCTGGGCTAAAGTGGAACGGACCTTGCTAAAGCTGGCTGCGCTGGGCTGAAGTGGGCTGAAGGGGCTGGGGTGAGCTGGAATGGGCTGGACGGGGCTAATGTGGCCTGGACTGAAGTGGGGTAAAGTGTCTGAAGTGAGATAAGCTGGGCTGGACTGGTGCGCACTGGGCTAAACTGGGCTGTGCTGGGCTAAAGTGGTCTGGAGAGGTCTGAAGTGGGCCAAAATGTGCTGGACTGGGCTAAACTGTTCTTGGGTGGGCTTAATTGCACCGGACTGAGCTAAAGTGGGCTGGACTGTGGTCTGAATTGGGCCAAGGTAGTGCCAAGCCATGCTGTGTAGCAAACGAGCCGTTTTGCCTGTAGCAAGCGAGGGTGGGCTGGGCTCTGCTGGGCTGGACAAGGCTAAACTGTGCTGAAGTGGGCTAAACTGGGCTGGACTGGTCTGAAGTGGGCCAAAGTGGTCTAAACTCTCCTGAAGTGGGCCAAACTGGGCTGAACGGTGCTGGAGTGGCTGAAGTGGGCTGCAGGGGGCTTCACTGGGTTCGACAGATCTGAGCTTGTCTGAAAGTGACTGGACTGGGCCGAATTGGAGTAAATTTTGCTGGGCTGGGCTGAACTGGGCTGAACTGAGGTAAACTGGCTTGAAGTGGCTGATCATGTCTTGGCTGGGCTGTGCTAAACCAGGCTGAACTGTGCTAAAGTGGGCCTAATTGGGCTCAGCTTGTCTGCGCTGAGCTGCAGTGGGCTGGGCTGTAAAGTGGGCTGAACTGGGTTAAATTGGGCAGGGATAAGATGGATTGGGCTAAACTGGGCTGGACTGAGCTGGCCTAAAGTACGCTACGTTGGTCTGGGAAGGGCTAAAGTGGGCTAAACTGTAGTGGGCTGGGCTGCGTTGGGCTAAAGTGGGCTGGACTGGTCTGAATTGGGCTTAACTGTGACAAAGTGTTCTGGATAGATGTGAATTGGGATAAACTAGGCTGAAGTGGTCTAAAGTGTGCTGGGCTGGTCTGAAGTGGGCTGAAGTGTGCTCAAAAGGGCTATGGTGTGCTGGATGGTCTGAATTGGGCTAAACGCTGCAGAACTGTGCTAAATTGGTTGGGACAGGTCTGAACTGGGCTGGGCTGAGCTAAGTTGGTCTGGCCAGGGCAAAACTGGTCTGAAGTGGGCTAAAGTGGGCTGGGCTGGGCTAAAGTGGAACGGACCTTGCTAAAGCTGGCTGCGCTGGGCTGAAGTGGGCTGAAGGGGCTGGGGTGAGCTGGAATGGGCTGGACAGGGCTAATGTGGCCTGGACTGAAGTGGGGTAAAGTGTCTGAAGTGAGATAAGCTGGGCTGGACTGGTGCGCACTGGGCTAAACTGGGCTGTGCTGGGCTAAAGTGGTCTGGAGAGGTCTGAAGTGGGCCAAAATGTGCTGGACTGGGCTAAACTGTTCTTGGGTGGGCTTAATTGCACCGGACTGAGCTAAAGTGGGCTGGACTGGTCTGAATTGGGCCAAAGTAGTGCCAAGCCATGCTGTGTAGCAAACGAGCCGTTTTGCCTGTAGCAAGCGAGGGTGGGCTGGGCTCTGCTGGGCTGGACAAGGCTAAACTGTGCTGAAGTGGGCTAAAGTGGGCTGGACTGGTCTGAAGTGGGCCAAAGTGGTCTAAACTCTCCTGAAGTGGGCCAAACTGGGCTGAACGGTGCTGGAGTGGCTGAAGTGGGCTGAAGGGGGCTTCACTGGGTTAGACAGATCTGAGCTTGTCTGAAAGTGACTGGACTGGGCCGAATTGGAGTAAATTTTGCTGGGCTGGGCTGAACCGGGCTGAACTGAGGTAAACTGGCTTGAAGTGGCTGATCATGTCTTGGCTGGGCTGTGCTAAAGCAGGCTGAACTGTGCTAAAGTGGGCCTAATTGGGCTCACCTTGTCTGCGCTGAGCTGCAGTGGGCTGGGCTGTAAAGTGGGCTGAACTGGGTTAAATTGGGCAGGGATAAGATGGATTGGGCTAAACTGGGCTGGACTGAGCTGGCCTAAAGTACGCTACGTTGGTCTGGGAAGGGCTAAAGTGGGCTAAACTGTAGTGGGCTGGGCTGCGTTGGGCTATAGTGAGCTGGACTGGTCTGAATTGGGCTTAACTGTGACAAAGTGTTCTGGATAGATGTGAATTGGGATAAACTAGGCTGAACTGGTCTAAAGTGTGCTGGGCTGGTCTGAAGTGGGCTGAAGTGTGCTCAAAAGGGCTATGGTGTGCTGGATGGTCTGAATTGGGCTAAACGCTGCAGAACTGTGCTAAATTGGTTGGGACAGGTCTGAACTGGGCTGGGCTGAGCTAAGTTGGTCTGGCCAGGGCAAAACTGGTCTGAAGTGGGCTAAAGTGGGCTGGGCTGGGCTAAAGTGGAACGGACCTTGCTAAAGCTGGCTGCGCTGGGCTGAAGTGGGCTGAAGGGGCTGGGGTGAGCTGGAATGGGCTGGACAGGGCTAATGTGGCCTGGACTGAAGTGGGGTAAAGTGTCTGAAGTGAGATAAGCTGGGCTGGACTGGTGTGCACTGGGCTAAACTGGGCTGTGCTGGGCTAAAGTGGTCTGGAGAGGTCTGAAGTGGGCCAAAATGTGCTGGACTGGGCTAAACTGTTCTTGGGTGGGCTTAATTGCACCGGACTGAGCTAAAGTGGGCTGGACTGTGGTCTGAATTGGGCCAAGGTAGTGCCAAGCCATGCTGTGTAGCAAACGAGCCGTTTTGCCTGTAGCAAGCGAGGGTGGGCTGGGCTCTGCTGGGCTGGACAAGGCTAAACTGTGCTGAAGTGGGCTAAACTGGGCTGGACTGGTCTGAAGTGGGCCAAAGTGGTCTAAACTCTCCTGAAGTGGGCCAAACTGGGCTGAACGGTGCTGGAGTGGCTGAAGTGGGCTGCAGGGGGCTTCACTGGGTTCGACAGATCTGAGCTTGTCTGAAAGTGACTGGACTGGGCCGAATTGGAGTAAATTTTGCTGGGCTGGGCTGAACTGGGCTGAACTGAGGTAAACTGGCTTGAAGTGGCTGATCATGTCTTGGCTGGGCTGTGCTAAACCAGGCTGAACTGTGCTAAAGTGGGCCTAATTGGGCTCAGCTTGTCTGCGCTGAGCTGCAGTGGGCTGGGCTGTAAAGTGGGCTGAACTGGGTTAAATTGGGCAGGGATAAGATGGATTGGGCTAAACTGGGCTGGACTGAGCTGGCCTAAAGTACGCTACGTTGGTCTGGGAAGGGCTAAAGTGGGCTAAACTGTAGTGGGCTGGGCTGCGTTGGGCTAAAGTGGGCTGGACTGGTCTGAATTGGGCTTAACTGTGACAAAGTGTTCTGGATAGATGTGAATTGGGATAAACTAGGCTGAAGTGGTCTAAAGTGTGCTGGGCTGGTCTGAAGTGGGCTGAAGTGTGCTCAAAAGGGCTATGGTGTGCTGGATGGTCTGAATTGGGCTAAACGCTGCAGAACTGTGCTAAATTGGTTGGGACAGGTCTGAACTGGGCTGGGCTGAGCTAAGTTGGTCTGGCCAGGGCAAAACTGGTCTGAAGTGGGCTAAAGTGGGCTGGGCTGGGCTAAAGTGGAACGGACCTTGCTAAAGCTGGCTGCGCTGGGCTGAAGTGGGCTGAAGGGGCTGGGGTGAGCTGGAATGGGCTGGACAGGGCTAATGTGGCCTGGACTGAAGTGGGGTAAAGTGTCTGAAGTGAGATAAGCTGGGCTGGACTGGTGCGCACTGGGCTAAACTGGGCTGTGCTGGGCTAAAGTGGTCTGGAGAGGTCTGAAGTGGGCCAAAATGTGCTGGACTGGGCTAAACTGTTCTTGGGTGGGCTTAATTGCACCGGACTGAGCTAAAGTGGGCTGGACTGGTCTGAATTGGGCCAAAGTAGTGCCAAGCCATGCTGTGTAGCAAACGAGCCGTTTTGCCTGTAGCAAGCGAGGGTGGGCTGGGCTCTGCTGGGCTGGACAAGGCTAAACTGTGCTGAAGTGGGCTAAAGTGGGCTGGACTGGTCTGAAGTGGGCCAAAGTGGTCTAAACTCTCCTGAAGTGGGCCAAACTGGGCTGAACGGTGCTGGAGTGGCTGAAGTGGGCTGAAGGGGGCTTCACTGGGTTAGACAGATCTGAGCTTGTCTGAAAGTGACTGGACTGGGCCGAATTGGAGTAAATTTTGCTGGGCTGGGGTGAACCGGGCTGAACTGAGGTAAACTGGCTTGAAGTGGCTGATCATGTCTTGGCTGGGCTGTGCTAAAGCAGGCTGAACTGTGCTAAAGTGGGCCTAATTGGGCTCAGCTTGTCTGCGCTGAGCTGCAGTGGGCTGGGCTGTAAAGTGGGCTGAACTGGGTTAAATTGGGCAGGGATAAGATGGATTGGGCTAAACTGGGCTGGACTGAGCTGGCCTAAAGTACGCTACGTTGGTCTGGGAAGGGCTAAAGTGGGCTAAACTGTAGTGGGCTGGGCTGCGTTGGGCTATAGTGAGCTGGACTGGTCTGAATTGGGCTTAACTGTGACAAAGTGTTCTGGATAGATGTGAATTGGGATAAACTAGGCTGAACTGGTCTAAAGTGTGCTGGGCTGGTCTGAAGTGGGCTGAAGTGTGCTCAAAAGGGCTATGGTGTGCTGGATGGTCTGAATTGGGCTAAACGCTGCAGAACTGTGCTAAATTGGTTGGGACAGGTCTGAACTGGGCTGGGCTGAGCTAAGTTGGTCTGGCCAGGGCAAAACTGGTCTGAAGTGGGCTAAAGTGGGCTGGGCTGGGCTAAAGTGGAACGGACCTTGCTAAAGCTGGCTGCGCTGGGCTGAAGTGGGCTGAAGGGGCTGGGGTGAGCTGGAATGGGCTGGACAGGGCTAATGTGGCCTGGACTGAAGTGGGGTAAAGTGTCTGAAGTGAGATAAGCTGGGCTGGACTGGTGCGCACTGGGCTAAACTGGGCTGTGCTGGGCTAAAGTGGTCTGGAGAGGTCTGAAGTGGGCCAAAATGTGCTGGACTGGGCTAAACTGTTCTTGGGTGGGCTTAATTGCACCGGACTGAGCTAAAGTGGGCTGGACTGGTCTGAATTGGGCCAAAGTAGTGCCAAGCCATGCTGTGTAGCAAACGAGCCGTTTTGCCTGTAGCAAGCGAGGGTGGGCTGGGCTCTGCTGGGCTGGACAAGGCTAAACTGTGCTGAAGTGGGCTAAAGTGGGCTGGACTGGTCTGAAGTGGGCCAAAGTGGTCTAAACTCTCCTGAAGTGGGCCAAACTGGGCTGAACGGTGCTGGAGTGGCTGAAGTGGGCTGAAGGGGGCTTCACTGGGTTAGACAGATCTGAGCTTGTCTGAAAGTGACTGGACTGGGCCGAATTGGAGTAAATTTTGCTGGGCTGGGCTGAACTGGGCTGAACTGAGGTAAACTGGCTTTAAGTGGCTTATGATGTCATGGCTGGGCTGGGTTGTGCTAAACCGGGCTGAACTGTGCTAAAGTGGGCCTAATTGGGCTCAGCTTGTCTGCGCTGAGCTGCAGTGGGCTGGGCTGTAAAGTGGGCTGAACTGGGTTAAATTGGGCAGGGATAAGATGGATTGGGCTAAACTGGGCTGGACTGAGCTGGCCTAAAGTACGCTACATTGGTCTGGGAAGGGCTAAAGTGGGCTAAACTGTAGTGGGCTGGGCTGTGTTGGGCTAAAGTGGGCTGGACTGGT
Source organism: Lathamus discolor (assembly GCF_037157495.1). Classification (NCBI taxonomy): domain Eukaryota; kingdom Metazoa; phylum Chordata; class Aves; order Psittaciformes; family Psittacidae; genus Lathamus; species Lathamus discolor. Next base: position 308,219 of record NC_088891.1, on the reverse strand, counting down.
CTGAATTGGGCTTAACTGTGACAAAGTGTTCTGGATAGATGTGAACTGGGATAAACTAGGCTGAAGTGGTCTAAAGTGTGCTGGGCTGGTCTGAAGTGAGCTGAAGTGTGCTCAAAAGGGCTATGGTGTGCTGGATGGTCTGAATTGGGCTAAACGCTGCAGAACAGTGCTAAATTGGTTGGGACAGGTCTGAACTGGGCTGGGCTGAGCTAAGTTGGTCTGGCCAGGGCAAAACTGGTCTGAAGTGGGCTAAAGTGGGCTGGACTGGGCTAAAGTGGAACGGACCTTGCTAAAGCTGGCTGCGCTGGGCTGAAGTGGGCTGAAGGGGCTGGGGTGAGCTGGAATGGGCTGGACGGGGCTAATGTGGCCTGGACTGAAGTGGGGTAAAGTGTCTGAAGTGAGATAAGCTGGGCTGGACTGGTGCGCACTGGGCTAAACTGGGCTGTGCTGGGCTAAAGTGGTCTGGAGAGGTCTGAAGTGGGCCAAAATGTGCTGGACTGGGCTAAACTGTTCTTGGGTGGGCTTAATTGCACCGGACTGAGCTAAAGTGGGCTGGACTGTGGTCTGAATTGGGCCAAGGTAGTGCCAAGCCATGCTGTGTAGCAAACGAGCCGTTTTGCCTGTAGCAAGCGAGGGTGGGCTGGGCTCTGCTGGGCTGGACAAGGCTAAACTGTGCTGAAGTGGGCTAAAGTGGGCTGGACTGGTCTGAAGTGGGCCAAAGTGGTCTAAACTCTCCTGAAGTGGGCCAAACTGGGCTGAACGGTGCTGGAGTGGCTGAAGTGGGCTGCAGGGGGCTTCACTGGGTTCGACAGATCTGAGCTTGTCTGAAAGTGACTGGACTGGGCCGAATTGGAGTAAATTTTGCTGGGCTGGGCTGAACTGGGCTGAACTGAGGTAAAGTGGCTTGAAGTGGCTGATCATGTCTTGGCTGGGCTGTGCTAAAGCAGGCTGAACTGTGCTAAAGTGGGCCTAATTGGGCTCAGCTTGTCTGCGCTGAGCTGCAGTGGGCTGGGCTGTAAAGTGGGCTGAACTGGGTTAAATTGGGCAGGGATAAGATGGATTGGGCTAAACTGGGCTGGACTGAGCTGGCCTAAAGTACGCTACGTTGGTCTGGGAAGGGCTAAAGTGGGCTAAACTGTAGTGGGCTGGGCTGCGTTGGGCTAAAGTGGGCTGGACTGGTCTGAATTGGGCTTAACTGTGACAAAGTGTTCTGGATAGATGTGAATTGGGATAAACTAGGCTGAAGTGGTCTAAAGTGTGCTGGGCTGGTCTGAAGTGGGCTGAAGTGTGCTCAAAAGGGCTATGGTGTGCTGGATGGTCTGAATTGGGCTAAACGCTGCAGAACTGTGCTAAATTGGTTGGGACAGGTCTGAACTGGGCTGGGCTGAGCTAAGTTGGTCTGGCCAGGGCAAAACTGGTCTGAAGTGGGCTAAAGTGGGCTGGGCTGGGCTAAAGTGGAACGGACCTTGCTAAAGCTGGCTGCGCTGGGCTGAAGTGGGCTGAAGGGGCTGGGGTGAGCTGGAATGGGCTGGACAGGGCTAATGTGGCCTGGACTGAAGTGGGGTAAAGTGTCTGAAGTGAGATAAGCTGGGCTGGACTGGTGCGCACTGGGCTAAACTGGGCTGTGCTGGGCTAAAGTGGTCTGGAGAGGTCTGAAGTGGGCCAAAATGTGCTGGACTGGGCTAAACTGTTCTTGGGTGGGCTTAATTGCACCGGACTGAGCTAAAGTGGGCTGGACTGGTCTGAATTGGGCCAAAGTAGTGCCAAGCCATGCTGTGTAGCAAACGAGCCGTTTTGCCTGTAGCAAGCGAGGGTGGGCTGGGCTCTGCTGGGCTGGACAAGGCTAAACTGTGCTGAAGTGGGCTAAAGTGGGCTGGACTGGTCTGAAGTGGGCCAAAGTGGTCTAAACTCTCCTGAAGTGAGCCAAACTGGGCTGAACGGTGCTGGAGTGGCTGAAGTGGGCTGAAGGGGGCTTCACTGGGTTAGACAGATCTGAGCTTGTCTGAAAGTGACTGGACTGGGCCGAATTGGAGTAAATTTTGCTGGGCTGGGCTGAACCGGGCTGAACTGAGGTAAACTGGCTTGAAGTGGCTGATCATGTCTTGGCTGGGCTGTGCTAAAGCAGGCTGAACTGTGCTAAAGTGGGCCTAATTGGGCTCAGCTTGTCTGCGCTGAGCTGCAGTGGGCTGGGCTGTAAAGTGGGCTGAACTGGGTTAAATTGGGCAGGGATAAGATGGATTGGGCTAAACTGGGCTGGACTGAGCTGGCCTAAAGTACGCTACGTTGGTCTGGGAAGGGCTAAAGTGGGCTAAACTGTAGTGGGCTGGGCTGCGTTGGGCTATAGTGAGCTGGACTGGTCTGAATTGGGCTTAACTGTGACAAAGTGTTCTGGATAGATGTGAATTGGGATAAACTAGGCTGAAGTGGTCTAAAGTGTGCTGGGCTGGTCTGAAGTGGGCTGAAGTGTGCTCAAAAGGGCTATGGTGTGCTGGATGGTCTGAATTGGGCTAAACGCTGCAGAACTGTGCTAAATTGGTTGGGACAGGTCTGAACTGGGCTGGGCTGAGCTAAGTTGGTCTGGCCAGGGCAAAACTGGTCTGAAGTGGGCTAAAGTGGGCTGGGCTGGGCTAAAGTGGAACGGACCTTGCTAAAGCTGGCTGCGCTGGGCTGAAGTGGGCTGAAGGGGCTGGGGTGAGCTGGAATGGGCTGGACAGGGCTAATGTGGCCTGGACTGAAGTGGGGTAAAGTGTCTGAAGTGAGATAAGCTGGGCTGGACTGGTGCGCACTGGGCTAAACTGGGCTGTGCTGGGCTAAAGTGGTCTGGAGAGGTCTGAAGTGGGCCAAAATGTGCTGGACTGGGCTAAACTGTTCTTGGGTGGGCTTAATTGCACCGGACTGAGCTAAAGTGGGCTGGACTGGTCTGAATTGGGCCAAAGTAGTGCCAAGCCATGCTGTGTAGCAAACGAGCCGTTTTGCCTGTAGCAAGCGAGGGTGGGCTGGGCTCTGCTGGGCTGGACAAGGCTAAACTGTGCTGAAGTGGGCTAAAGTGGGCTGGACTGGTCTGAAGTGGGCCAAAGTGGTCTAAACTCTCCTGAAGTGGGCCAAACTGGGCTGAACGGTGCTGGAGTGGCTGAAGTGGGCTGAAGGGGGCTTCACTGGGTTAGACAGATCTGAGCTTGTCTGAAAGTGACTGGACTGGGCCGAATTGGAGTAAATTTT